>NC_044986.1:89860925-90152901 GCF_008728515.1 Papio anubis
TCATTTTTTTCTTTTAATTCAAGCTCATCTTTCTTTTGAAACCACATTCATTTTTAACATCCTAAGAAATGGTTTCCCAAGAAAATGAAAAAGAAGGAAAACAGGAGAGATTCTGTAATTGGCTGCTTTAAGTTTCCCAAATGTGTTGAGTCCATTCTAGTTACTATGTTACTTATTTTTATATTGCCAGACTTCCCTGGGTATCTCAAGGGAGAGACAAAAAGGTAACAACTTTGCTTTCTATTATGAGAAAGGGACAATTGATACAGATGGCAAAAAAGTGCATCTTTATGATATGGTTATATGAGGTTTTTCTGTTTGCAAACTAGACTTTTGATGGTATGATGAAATTGTAAAAAGTTCCTGCTGCCTGTCAGCAGCGGTTTTGATTTGTTGTTATTAGAATATCTTAGGTGATTTAAATGCTCTAGCTGGGTTGAGAGACGTTGATGCCTGGATCATCCCTGACCTGAATCTGCTCATTTCCTTAGAAGCCAAGTATGGAAATAGACTAAGGAGGGCATTTTTTAATAATTAAAAATTTAATATGACTCAATTTATTTAATTTTATTTTCAGTTAATGGAACAATTTTAGTTGTACAGAAACATTGGCAGAGAGTAGAGAGAATTCCCGTACACTCCCCTGTACGCAGTTTTCCTGTTACTAACATTTTACATTAGCATGGCACATTTGTAACAAATGAACCAGTATTGAGTCATTGTTAATTAAGTGCACGGTTTATTCAGATTTCCTTAGTTTTTACCTAAGGCCCCTTTTCCATTTCAGAATCCCATCGAACATATGGGATCCCCACATTACCTTCAGGCATCATGTCTCCTTGGGCTCCTTTTGGCTGTGACAGTTACTCAGATTTGTTTTGGATGACCTTGAGTGCTTTGAGGGGTACTGGTCAGGCAGATTGTAGGATGCCCCTCTCTTGGGATCTGTCTGATGTGTATCTGATGATTAGGCTGGGATTAGGGATTTTGAAGAGAAAGAGCACAGAGGTAAAGTGGCCATTTTCCTCACATCATGCCGAGGGGACATTATCAATTGTCAGTGTTGACCTTGATCACCTGGCTGAGATAGCCTTTATCAGATTTCTCTGCCTTAAAGTTATTCTGCACTTTCTTTCTATATTTTATTCTTTGGAAGGAGGTTTCAAGGGAATGTCACTATTAAAAAGCAGAGAGTTATAGTTCCCCCATTTAGAGTGAAGTATCTACATAATTTATTTGGATTTTTTATGCATGTGAGATTTGTCTTTATTTCCCTCTTTATTAATTTATTAGATTACTTCTTTGTATCAGTATGAGCTTATGAATGTTTATCTTACACTTTGAATTATAATCCAATACAACTTGATTTTGTGTTCAGATGGTTCCAGCTGCGGCCACTGGGAATTCTTTTTCACTGGCTTCTGTCCCAGTGACACGCCCTTTCATTATGGTGGGATTTTTAATGTTTTCTTTTTAGTCACTTTTCCAAGCCACCTTGGTTCCTTTTATTGGAGAATGGTATTAGAATCTCAGATCTGGGAGCTCAGTTTATTTTTAAGAAATTGAAATTCCACTGGGTAAAAACTCTTAACTTAGCCTGGTCTGCTAATGTGTTGTTCTGGTAAATGGAATATTTGTATCAACTGGGATTATTCAATTCATATTATGACATTTTGGAGGAATTTGTCCTTAATTGCTCTTAAATTCATTCAAGTATAAATTGTGATATTGGTTTGTGAATGACATGCTCTCAAACATGTTCAGAAGGTGGAAACAAGTTAGCTGGGTCTGTTGCACTCTAGGTTTGGTCAAGTATTTGTTTTCAATGTTTGCTTCTAGGTAAATAAAACACATTTTTTTAATCCTTCTCCCACCCACAACTATGACCCCCCAACCATGATATAAAATGGAAGGGCAACACAGGGATGAAGTTCTGAGACCTTTGTGTTACAGAGTCACGAAATCCCTGGTACTATTTTTAACACACAACTCCTGTATTTTAGTAAAAAGTGACAACATTTTGGTGTGATAGGTCACTGCTTAAGAGCTAGTGGAACTGCTTGATCATAACTCAATGTAAGTATATGCACAGGATTTGAAGAAAATATATCAACATGTTAAGAGTGGTGCTTGGTTTCCCATGGCCTATAACTGACTTTTAACATTTTCATTTTTAGTATTTTTCAAATTTAAGAGAAAATGAGAATAAACCAAAATGAAAATTGAAAACACCCATTTCACTTTAAGGACCTATGCAGAGGCATCCGTGGGGCTCCACCCAGCTGTCCCACCAGCTTCCTCAGGGTTTGCTGTCCTGATACCTTTTATCTTGCACTCTGCTCTTTATCCACCCTACCGAATTGCACAAGGCTAAATTGCTTGTTCACTTCACTCTTCTCAGTATAATTTTGCATTTTGAAAGTGGAGTTTATCAAATACATGAGTGACTAACTGGCAGAAAGTGTAACAGAGGAACCTTGTGTTTTATTCTGGAGTCCCTGCCCTTCGTTGTCCCCATACGCACAACTGAACGAGTTCATGCCAGATACTGTCATCAATGCCCTTTGACTTTGCCCAAATTGCTTCACCCCTGGGCCCCTGTTTCCATGTTTTGAAAAATTAAAATTTTGAACTGTGTAAGTTTGTAAAGTCATTTCTATATTGAAACATGATGTAGAAGGAAAACTTTTTTTGGATCATTTTTAAATTTTGTAACTATCTACAAGATAGTTTTGGGTGATTATTTTTCCCCTTTTTCACTTGCACATCGTTCCTAAATTTTTGATGAAATGTTTTTCATGATTAATTCTTCCCTCACCAAACAATATGTAAGTTTACTCTTTGGTTGAAGGAAATAACACATATTTAATTTTATTTTTCACCTTACGTACTTGTTCATTTGCCCCTTATTAAGGGACAAATGAGGAGACTTGTCTTCCTTGGACAGAAGTTTTTAGGGCAGTAGTTTTTAAAGATTTTTGGTTCAAGGTTCATACTACTGCCATTAAAGACTCAAGAGAATCAACTCATTAAGTATTTGGGAGTCAGAAAATGTCAAGCTTTTAGTGAGTCACTAGTGAGCTGGTAAGTATTTTTGCTAAGCCATTACTTTATATCAACGACACCTATAGAATCTTATCATTTAGAAAGCACTAATAACAAAAATGGTAGAAGAGACCTTAGAGATCATCTTATCCAACTTTCTCATGTTAAAGAAGAAATGGAAGGTGAAGAAGTTGGGCAGCTGGTTCAAGATTCTAGAACTGATTAGTGGTGGAATTCCTATAATCCTGCCTACTTGACTGGTAGAAACTACACCACAAATCCAACGTTCAGTTTATAACAGATGCTAAAATATGGGTAGCGTGGGGCAAGGGACATGTGTTATGCTCGTCACTAGATCCGTATTGCCTAGAACACTGCTTAGCTTGTTGTAAGTATTTGTTGGATGATTAACACTGAATAATGATTCATAGATCACTCTGAGAATGTCTTGGGCTTACCAAACGCACCTTTGTAATATAGCACTCAACGTTCATCCCATTAGTTTTTGTTGAACACTCAAAATATGTCAAACATTGGGCTAGCTGCTATGGCTACAACTTTGAACAAAAGTGGATATGGTCTCTGCCTTCAGGGAGCTTGCAGTCTCATTGGGGTGACAGAAGACCTACAAAAATACAGGTAGAATTACAAATGGAGCAAGTGGTGCAAAGGAGAACAGTCTCTGAGGAGCCATCATAGAGGGATCCGAGTGGTCAGGAAGGACGGGGAAGCTTCTCTGGGGAAGAGGCTCTGGCGTGCAATGTCAGGAAGGAGGAAGCATCGGCTAGGTGAAAAGAGGGAGGTCCCCTCCAGTTGTACTTGTTTATGCTGAGATTGAAGATAATTGAAGAAGAGTTTTGGGAGTGTGTGGTGTGTGCGTATATGTATGCACATGGGAGAGACATGATCAGAACTGACTTTTACAGAGATAATGCTCCTAAGTCATAAAATAGTTACCGTAGTGCTCTGAGGAAAATCTGTTAGGCTATACATTGTCAACTTAAGAAAGTTTTAATCTAGCCTGATGGTTTTATATATAAAACCCCAAGTGTTCCTGTCTTTAGGTGATTTTCCCACTAAATTGTCTTTCTGCACTCCCTTTTCCTCTGTCACTATTTTACTTAATAAAATAACACACACAGAAGTGCCATCACTTAGGTTGTGGTCCTCAACCATTAGAATGCATAAGAATTGCCTGGGCCAGGCGCAGTGGCTCACATCTGTAATCCCAGCACTTTGGGAGGCCGAGGCGGGTGGATCACCTGAGGTCAGGAGTCCAAGATCAGCCTGGCCAACATGGTGAACCTCATCTCTACTAAAAACACAAAAATTAGCTGGGTGTGGTGGTACATTCCTGTAACCTTAGCTACTCGGGAGGCTGAGGCAGGAGAATCACTTGAACCTGGGAGGCAGAGGTTGCAGTGAGCCAAGATTGTGCCACTGCACTCCAGCCTGGGCAACACAGTGAGACTCCATCTCAAAAAAAAAAAAAAAAAAAAATTGCCTGAAGAGGTTCCTTACAATTTGGATCACTGGGCTGCACCCTCCTGATATTCTGGATAAATTGATTTGTGGGGGGAGGGGAGCTCACTGATTTGTCATCTGACTCAGCTATTGTGTCCCCTATGAATTTTTCCTGCTTTCTCAAATTGATCTCTTCCAAATTCTCATAATAATTTGTTGATTTATCTTCCACAGTCATTGCAGTGAACCTGAAATATCAGAAAGTATATGCATACTTGTTTCTTTGTTGTAGTTTTGCAAATAATTATCTTTCTACGCTGCATTACACAATCACAGCACATTAGCAGTGTACTACCTCAGTAAATAAAGTTAATTTTATAACAAGGGCAAAAAAAAAGTCCTTTTGGCAGTGGTAGAGTCCATAGTTTGGGAAAAAGTCAGAGTGGATTCGAGCCTCAGGGTGCTGAAGTTCAAGTGCAGACAGTGGAGTTGGAGAAAGGCAGGAGGGCTGGCGATGGAGCAGAAGAGGAGGGTGAGGGAAAGAGCAGTGTCATGGCTTCCTCCTTATTTCTGCCTTGAGCCTATGGATGAATTATGAGGTTATGACTTCTTTGCAGTAGAGAATACTGGAGGATAATCAGGTCTAAAAGCTGGGTGGGAACCACAGTGAAGAAGTGGATATTGAAGATCATGCAAATGACTTACTTGAGCTTTTCTTGAAAAATTACCTAGATTGCCCTCAATAATTTTAGAGTTGATGTTAAGGTATTTTAAAGAATTTTATAAAGTTATGCACATGTTTTTCTTTCCTTTTTTTTTTTTTTTTTTGAGATAGAGTCTCGCTTCTGTCACCCAGGCTGGAGTGCAGTGGCATGATCTTGGCTCACTGCAACCTCTGCCTCCTGAGTTCAAGCAATTCTCCTGCCTCAGCCTCCTGAGTGGCTGGGATTACAAGTGTCTGCTACCACACCTGGCTATATTGTTTTTTTGTATTTTTAGTGCAGACGGGGTTTCGCCATGTTGGCCAGGCTGGTATTGAACTCCTGACCTCAAGTGATCTGCCTGCCTTGGCCTCCCAAAGTACTGGGATTACAGGTGTAAGCCACCATGCCTGGCCTACACACACACTTTTGTACATTCCCACCAGGCCACTGAGTACAATTACCATGTGATAGACGTAGGAGGGAAGCAAGAGGGCATCCTGTCCACTTTTGAGTTGAGGGAATGGAGGCCGGGACATGACTTCCCTAAGGGCCCCCGTGAGTGAGTGACAGAATTGAAAATGCAACCTTCTTCTCAGCATAGGATCTCTGCATTGCACCAGCTGCCTTTTAATCCCTTTGTTCCTTGTTGCTGAATAAAATTTGAATTTTTAACATTAAGTATTTGAGTTGATTTCAGGTTTGGGGAAGTCCTATTAAAAAAGAAAAAAGAATCCTTCCCTTCCCGCCTTATTGTTTCTTGGATATCCTTAAGCCTCCCTGGGGAACCTGGAGGCTGATGAGAATCCTTCAGTGCCAATCTATCAGCTGTGTCTGGGGCCACAAGACTTGAACTTAAATCCAGTATTTTATCTCATGTTTTGTGTCTACACTCCAGAAGTGTATTAAAACACATTGGCATGTGGACTCTTGACAGGGATTGTGCAAAATATTCTGTAGCCATGAAAGATCCCAAGCAATATTCTATTTTGCTGATATTGTAGAAATACATCTACAGGACAGAATTTTAAAAAGTTGACTATGTATTTGCTTTGTTTACATGGTACAATTGTTTTGCTAAACTAGTCATATTTATCTTCCCCTTTGACCCTATCTTAATTGGCAGAGTGGAGAGAAACAGAGATGTGAGAGGCTGTTATCTAGGTAATTCCATGGAAAATATATGTACTTTTTCAGTAGTTGAAATGTTTCATATTTACTAGAAATAAACACCATAAGTTAGAATTCCATTGTTTTCTTTAGTCGCATACGTTAAACTGAAGGAGTCAGTCCATGACAGGGTTGAGCTGATTATTTTGAAGTGGATTGATCCAATTTGACTATTCACATACTGGAATTTTAAATCACCTAGACAATAGTTAATTTTATCATGTTTCCACTTTACCTTAGGCAAAAGAAGAAGGCCCACTACGGATGTACAGAGTTCATTTGAACCACGTGGGTGTACAAATGTTCCTGCGGCTTCTCCCTGTGGACCAAGGTCAGGCGAGGGCAGTACCCACACACTCTCCAGGGTTAGCCGCCTTCTCCCCTGAGCAGTCCTTATCTAGTGAGGGGAGCTGAGGGGCATTGTAAGGGTCCCAGACCCCAAATATCTTCCTAACTTCCTCTTTCCAGAATGTTTGTGTGTTTTGCCTTTGGGTGTCAATCTTTTCATAAAACCCAATAGATTGAAATCGTATCTCATGCCCTTATCAGAAATGGAGGAGGCAGCAGTCTGTTAATTGTAGCATGAGAATTGGTGATTGATATGAGTACCGTAGGTGATACTGGGGTGCTAACAGGGTCGTTGGGAAGCCAGTAATGAATGAAATGCACCTGGTCCTAAGTTTTCCTAATGTTGGCCAGCTGAACCTACAACTCAATACTTCAGTTTGGGAGTGCATGTTGGTAGGATACCCCAATCACAGAAAATATACTTACTCTTCAGGTCTTGCTTTCTGTTTATATAAAGTGGGAGGCTGGGTACATGACCTCTGACATGTCCTCCGGGACTCCCTGGGGCCTTCCTTTTAAATGATGTAGTTGACAATGAACTCTTTGGAGAGGCAGCTGCTGCTGGCCAGTGTGTTGCTGGCAGGGTGTTTTCACCCAGACGCTGCTGGATGTGATGGAGCAAATGCTGCAGACGCACGTGTTCTTCTAAGCTGCAGCAGTTTCACGCCATGGCCTTCCTCAGTGAATCTGGTATCATCAGCGCTGGAGATCTGCTAATAATTTATGAAGTGCATGAAAATATTATGCTTTCTTTCTTTATTTATTTTTGGGACAGGGTCCTGCTTTGTCACCCAGGGTGGAGTACAGTGGTGTGATCATAGCTCACTGTAGCCTCAACCTTCTGGGCTTAAGCGGTCCTCCCACCTATGCCTCCTGAGTAGCTGGGACCACAGGCATGCGCCTCTACACCTGGATCATTTTAAAATTTTTTTATTTTTGTAGAGATAGGGTCTCACTATGTTGCACAGGCTAGTCTCAAACGCTTGGCCTTAAGTGATCCTCCTCCCTCAGCCTCCTAAAGGGCTCAATTACAGGCTAATTTTTTTTTATTATTATTACTTTTGCTTTTTGTAGAGACAAGATCTCACTATGTTGCCCTGGCTAGTGTTGAACTCCTGACCTCAAGCAGTCCTCACATCTTGGCATCCCAAAGTGTGGGGATTACAGGTGTGAGCCATCATGCCTGGCCTGAAAATCTTATCGAGAGAAAGTTTTGCGGGAAAAGGCTGCATTCACTCAGGCTAATAGGCTAGAAAGACGTAGTAACTCAGGAAAATGTGCATTTGTGTGGTTAGAGAGCAAACCAGTGTGAACTATGATATAAATGTGAATGAAATAATAAGTGGGTTTGAAGCTTTAGGAAGTATGATGGGTTGAATTCTAAAGATTTAAATGGAATTAAGAAAGAAATATATAATATTTTTTATCTTCTCTCATCCTTTTTTTTAGTCCTGAAAGGAAACAAAATCTAAATAACAGAAATAGGACAAAAAAAAGAACTCAACTTTTCCAGTAAAGGAACTATGTAAGACATAATTATAGAAATGTCTATAATGGTTTGAATTTTTGCACGGTAATGGTGCACATTCCCAGACACATTATTTAATCATGATTATCTTGGATAGAGTCAGGTTTTTCTTGACACCGTTTGCTTCTTTCCATGGTATCTGGGGTAAACATCTTAAACTGGATCTTTTACTTCCTAAAAATAATAATCACAGGTTTTTACATCCCTTTTCGTTTTTGATACTAAGTCAATGTGAATCCTTACATTGCATCTGCAGTTTGACTAGGACTGTATCTCTACATGAAAGTTTCTTGGGAAATGATTATTTGACAAAATCTGTTTTTTGTTTGAGCATTTAGTAGGATATAGAAACAACTAATGACCTGCCCAGACAGGTACTCGACATTGTGCAGATGTCAATAGTCATATCATTTAGATTGGATTACAACAATGGCGTTGATTTTTAGCGTAAATCAAGCCTAACATCTACCAGCCACTTATCAAAGGAGTGAATCACATTTGAAAGAAAGAGGAGTCGTGTCAAAGTTTTTGTCAATATATGATGCGGTGATTTTCTAAGTCTATTCATGAGACTATTGGCTCAAGTTTGGGGGAAAAATGCAACCACTTGGAACCACTGAATTCCAGGTAATTGAGAAGCCATTGCTGTCATGCTGTCAATAGAAGTCCCGCTGTCTATCTGAAGCTCGCCGCAGCTGCTGGCGCTTTCGCCCCCACCAGATTTCAGATGAACTGTCATGGACACTCAAATGAACTAGAGCTATCTCTTACATAGAAGCAGATGTGGCAGAAACCAAAAGCAAGTCAAAACTATCACTCGTACACAATTCACAAACATTGCCTCTATTTGTTGCCAAAATAATCTATGTTTGGGTGATGTATTGCTAGGGGCAGGGTTAAACATTCTGTGATGTTTATTCCAAACTAACAGCTGAAAAATGCTCCAAAATTAATAAGGGATTACATTATCTTTTAAATTTCTTGTTCAATAAATAACATTACTTTTCTGTTAGGCAAAAATCTAGAACTGATCAAGATGCTATTATTAATTACCAACAATATTGCGATCAATAAAAGGATGCTTTTAGTTTGAAAACCTTCTCTTAACCTTTTCTAAGACTCTTTTTAATTTACTAAAGCAGACAGTGGAAGAGTACAAATTAAATTAAATTATTTAATTTAAATTAACAATTTAATTAACAATTAAATCATTTCTCTGTCTCTATAAGACATTTTCCCTGCAATAATTGTTCTGGTACCGTGAATAATAAATTGAGAAAATCAAACTACTCTTTTTAGAGCCTGTTATGGGCCAGTCACTTTCAAATGCATCCTGTGGGTTATGAAGTATTATCTTTATTTTTTAAACAGGGAAGGTTAGGCTTAATGTGGTTAAACTGTTTGCCCAGACTCTTACTATTAACAAGTCCTGGGGTTTGCACTCACACTTGCCCAACTGTGAAGCCTAACTCTTTGAACATGCCATTCAGACAGGGCATGAGAAACATCTCCTCTGTCACCAACACTCTGAAAGAAAGTCAGCTATTTAAGTCCAACATAAGCTACTGTGTATTACTTTTCTTCCAGGAGTCTCAAATTACCGATGGACAATCTGGTGTGATTGTTACTATCTCATGCTTATTAAACAGAGTCACAGTCTTGGGGCCAGTGGAGAGAGGAACAGTGTAGCACTAAAGGACATTACCAAAGTGCATTAGAGACATTCTTAGAAGCCTGTTGAAAGGAAGATTATGCAGCCTCCCCCACTTCTCAGTAGCAAAAGCACAATTTCTAGGTCTAACAATCACCCCTTTCAGATTTTTCTAAAGCTGTGGTCTCTCCCAAAATATTAAAATTTATATAATATAGTGAGAAATAGTTTAATCTTTCATTACGGACTGTGAAAGTTTCTTTTCAAAGCATGATAGGATTTGACAGAGTAACGCCCAGCTGTCTAAGTTCAGCACATGTGAAAATCCAGGAAAGTGAAAAAGACAAAGTGTTTGTCATGTGTAGATTAAACCACAAACAACAGCAAGCTATAGTAAGGTTAATGTGAGATGTACAAAGCAGTTTCCTCTGCATTTGGACGAAGCGGATGCGCTGTAAATAAATTCAGTCATCTCAAACTTTTATTTCTTCATCTTTGAAATGTTAATTATCGATTCTAGCCATTCCTGAGTGTTTGCCTGTGTATGTGTGTATATGTATGCGTGTGTAGGTGTATATTCTGTGTGGGTGTGTTTTTTGTATGTGTGCATTGAATAATCAAATGATTAATTGTTAATTATTCATTAAATAAGAAAAACTACCAGAAAAATACAGCTTATTCCAATTTTTATAAAATATGAACTAGAAATATGTGATATAATTGAAGAGCACATTAAAGATTACATATTTTTTGCTGTATAATGTCTGTTGGAACAAGTTTTTCCTAGATTTATAGAAATAGTGAAGGTGATTTTAAAAATTCCAAATTCTTCATAGGAAAATAAAAATCGTACTGAGATCTGCTTGCTAGCCACTGTTGGTAATGAGATAATTAGAGGCAATAAATATATTAACATATTGTAGCTCTAATATACAAGTTAATAAAATAACATTTTGACATTATATAGAAGTTAAAACTCTTAAAGTGGCTTTGCTATGTAGCAGGTGCCCAAATATTTCAATATTTAAATATTTAAATTTGAATTTAATTTTTGAATGGTTAGTCAGTGTTAGACACTAGGTAAGAAATGTTTACACCCATGATCGCCTAATAATTTTGGTGTATTTTTTTTGTTCCAACTTTACGGATAAGAGACTTGGGAAAATAAGATCTAAGTAATATTTCTTGCTTTGATTGCTAGGAATCTTAGCAACTAATTAAAAACCCGACTAGCATCGTAGTTTTACATTTTGTATATTGTTAATTTTGTTCATCTTTTCTTACATATTCTTACATTATTCATGTTATTTTTTAACCTGTTGTATGTCTCTCTATAAATTACCTCAATTTCTTGTTTACTCTTTTGTTTGATTTTGTTGTAAAAAGGGAAAAATTAACTTGATGATTAAATGACATGTAATGCTAATATTCACCTCAGCTGTTGTGTTTTGCTAATTTTTGACAGTCGAGGCTGGAACTCAGGCTTCCTGACTCCACTCCTCCAGGGCTAGATTCTCAATGATCATAAAAGTCTCAGGTGAAATTACTCCTTGCGAAAACTACAACTCCACCCTCAAATAATCCATAAAGTGGTTGGTGAGAGACAGAGAAGATGAAGATTTAAAACAGAAAACAAACATACTAATGGACCAAGAAGCCATTCAAGCAGCATCCAGGAGCAGAGGGGATGGTCCCAGGTTTGCTTCCTTCCTTCCCTTCTCTGGTCAACCCCTTTAAGTCTGCAGCCTGAAGTTACAGACCAGACCTCACTTAAACCGAGTGAAAGGAGAGGAAGCAAGTCTGGCCACGCAAGGCTCCAAATCAGAGGGAGTTTCTTTTCAAACAGGGTGACTTGGTTAACAAGAGGCACTTTGCTAGACATCAAAAGGCAGACACAAATGGAAACAAATGCCAAATGGACCTAATCAACCCTAATTGAGCATATTTTGTCAACACACTGTCAGGAGACCTTCTTCTGTAGACACTGGTGATGTCAGGCGGCAACGTGGACTTAGCCAGTGCAGCTGTAAACTCACAGCATATGAAGTTGAAAGCAGTGGGCTGATTCTGAGAACCACATTGCAGATCCAGAGCTGTCATTTGCTGTGGCTTCGCTGTCATTTGTACCTATGTGTTTATGCAACATCTATCAGACAAAATTATTTTTAGTGTATTGACATTCTCCAGAAAAAAAAAAAAGAGAAATGACTTTAAAAAGTATCTTCCACACAGGTGTTTATTAAGTGTTGTTGGGCATATAAATATGCAAATGAATGAAAAATGACCAAGTGAATTGAAATGATGCCCAATGCAAGAATGTTGTAAATTTTTGTTCCAGAGAGAAGATTCCAATTTGGTGAGAAACAGAACTACTTCTTTTAATGCAGAAGTGCTGTGTCACAGAGTTCTGAGGATGCAGAAACTCAGAAAGCTGTGACCTTGAATGTTATTTTTGCTGGAGAGAACCAACATGATATGGAACAAATTATAACACTGAGAATATTTCTCTTGGAACACAGAGACGGATCTGTGGTTTTAATAGATTAGCAAGTAAGCGTGAGTTCTGCATGCAAGCACAAGCAAAACAACGACTTACTAGATCATCAGAGGAAACTCCGGAGCAGCAGCACACAGTAAGGGCTGCGCTGTGTTTCTTGAAAAGGTACAGCAAGTCAGAGGAAGGAATGTGTGAGTCATGAAATCACAGGTAGCATCTAAATGGCATTGGAGAGGGAAAGGAGAGGGGGTTACGAGAAAAACATTTTAGGGTTTGGCTGGGGTAAAACTAAAAGAGAGGCTCTGTGGGGAAATCATACAAACTAATTTATAGAGGAAGTAGGAAAAAATCAAATTGTTGGAGCACAAGATTTTGTATGTTTTGCCGTAATGCCACTGACAATTTGAGGCTGCAGGCAGAGGAACCAAAGATGGTTAATAGTGCCACAGCCATGTCTTTGTTTTTTAGTAACATGAAACTGAGAAGGAATTAAAGGAATAAGGAAGACTTATATTCCTGATTTAGCGTCAGATTAAAAACAAATTTTTATCCATTTTGACAAGTTTTCTTAAACAAATTACATGTGTTTAAGCATCATTCTTTTGGCCACCTCTCCCTGACAAGAGAGCCCAGAAATTAGAGGTATCAGAGGAGGGCTAGAGAGGTTGGCAAGACTGGAAACCTGGAGAAGTGAGGAGAAACCAGAGGATGGATTTAAACATTCCTGTAACCCATCATCATTATCAATGAGTTTCTCTTCGGTTCCCACATTCTTTTCTTCTTTGGCTCATGTGTTCACTCATCGGATACTTACTCTGCCTTAACTGTGGGAACACACTGCTCTGGTATCTATAAAGGATATTACATAGAATAAAGGAAGAACTCCCAAGGGTGGTAGGAACTGTGGGACAATTGAGATACATTCACTTACTTTCCTGAATTCCAATTGTGTATTGAGTGGAATGTAGAGGCATTGTTTTGTAACTTTGGCAAGGATAGCAATCCCTTATTTGGGCAAGTTAGGTAAATTTATTAGGGGTGAAAATGTGAAGTGATTTGCATCCTTGTAGGGCCAGAAGATTGAGAAGTGGCTTCCTTCTAAATTCCCACTAGACTTCCCTTCCCCCAGTAAAGACAGAGCAACACACCACCCACTCCCTTCTCTTTTGTTGTCCTGGTTGTTGATTTTAGAAGAAAGAGTAATGAGGACTTTGAAGGTTTATCATAGTGGGCAACAGGAACTACTCAATTTAATCTGTTGTCCTTTCCCTTAATTTTAAAATTACAATTCTTGCACTTCAAATAGGCTTTGATCTTTTTTCTAACTAGTCTTTGCAGAACTACAGTCTGGATAATTTGTGTCTAGTGTATATCCTATTGATACAAATGTCAGGTGTACATACACCCACTTATTGGGTTAGCCTAATTTATCATTACCGGATTTTCATGTCTAGCCTAGGGCTGGGTTGTAAGAGAGACAAAGTACTTCCACATTTTCTTCTGCTTGCCAAAAATTTCCCTGCATTATATTACGTTGAGTCTTTGATTTTTTTTTTCTTCAAATCTTGCTTGACTTTATTTGTGAGTTGAATTCTTTTTGTATTTTTATTTCCATTTTGTTCTGAAAGACATTTTAGAAAGTATTCTTTCTTTATTTAGGATTTGCAAATTATTTAAGGCAGCATTCTTCCAGCAACTGGAGTGCAGTTTTTCCCTTATGTTTTATGCAAACACTTTATCTTCAAAGGAAAAGCTAACAACCCTTTGTATTTCCTAGAAAACTGCAGACGAACCATCATGTTTGTTAAGTAAGTGAAGATGGTGCAGAAAACTCCTGGGCCATCTTACAGGCAAGGACACAGACTCATGGGGACATCTTGCAGCTCGCTCTCGATCCCCAAGCCCGCTAAGCTGAGTGAGCTCCCTGGACTCTCTCCCAGAATGTCACTGTGTTGTGCTGCTTCAGCCGCTGCTGTCTTCTGCTTTAAACACCTTGTGCAAGACCCTCCCACTTCCTCTGCTCCAACCACTCTGGGTCTGCTGGTCCTGCCTGCTATGACCCAGAGATAGAAGAGATAGAAGAAAGAAGTGCCTCCTGGATGTGATTATGTTCTGGGAGGCTAAGGGGCTCCCTCTGGCTTTTCCCTATCCCGTGGAGATGTCACACCTGTAATCCCAGCACTTTGGGAGGCCAAGGTGGATGATCACTGGAGGTCAGGAGTTTTGAGACCAGCCTGGCCAACATGGTGAAACCCCACCTCTACTAAAAATAGAAAAATTATCTGGGTGTGGTGGCGCATGCCTGTAATCCCAGCTACTCAGGAGGCTGAGGCAGGAGAATCACTTGAACCTGGAAGATGAAGGTTGCAGTGAGCCAGGGTCGTACCATGACACTCCAGCATGGGCAACGGAACTATCTCAAAAAAAAAAAATAAATAAATAAATTGCGTCTCATTCACCGTGCTCTGTGCTTGCCTCTTCTGCAGTGGTGTCTTAGTGACACAAGGAATGATGAACAGACTTCCCTTCCTGGGGCCTCTCTATGCATCTTGCCTGCTCTGCATTCCCCTGCTCAGACATTAGACTGATAAACATTTGGGGAATGGAAGAGGAAGAATTCTAGAACCCACCAAGGAGGCATGCGTGAACATGCTTTTCCCCGAGACTTACTGACCTCAGGTAAACGGTCAAATGGTTAACTGCAAATCTGATTTATGTCCTGACAGAGACTGAAAATATGGGGGGTTTGCCAGAACTGTGAGTTATGCTTTGCATGTTTGTTTCCCCAGCAGCACTGGCTTTCTTGACTTTATTTTTCTGTCTTGACTCTATCCTCACTCATCAAGTTATGACCTCTCAGTCACCCAGACTCGCCCTTGGTGATGCAAGACCTTTCTCTCTTTCTCACCGTGGGGAACAGCATCACTCCGCTCCATCCATCCTGTTTCACGCCTTTCCAGCTTAGTTTTAAATTCCTTACGGATTAATTCTGTAATTAAATGATTTAGATTATTTGAGGGATACAGAGGATAAAATGTCAATAGAAAGAGATCTTACTGAGCGCTGTGTTTAAGGACAAAACTAAATACTAGTAACAATTATTTTGTCTGCTTGACTTGTTCGCAAAGTATCTTTATGAAGGTACTTATTCATATGGTAGCAACGCAACCAAGTTATGCATATGGCATAAGCTAAAATTTACCTTCACAAATACTTATTTGATGAAAACATGTTCTCAAATTTTACGTGTAATTTATTCACTGATCATTAATGTAGCATGTGGGCCCCCTATGTAACGTTTTGCAGTTGATCTATTTGTGTAATTTCCACTGGCAGTGTCTGTGAGCTAGGCTCCCATGATATGATGTGGGGATACATTTTCCATAACTGGTGTCTGGTCCCTCGCTCTTGCTTGGTGCCAGTTCTCTCTGTGAAAAGAGAGGTGCTCTAAGAATAGCTAATGACTCTTTATTGGATGTTTTCGAGAGTGATTCCAGACCCGAGGATTCTCAAATAAGATGTGAATACTGAAAATACCTTATACTTTTAGTGGTGCCCATAGTCCATCCATGGAATAACAGAGACTAAAAGCGTTTTCTGAATTTGAAATTCTCTTTATCAGAGCATTCTTTTATAACCATTTCTATGTGCATTCAGCAAACATCTACTGGTTTGTTGCCAGGCACTGTGCTAAGCATTGGAGGTCGAAAGATGAAGAACATGGAAACCCTGTCTACAAGTTTACAATGAAGTAGGTCAGAAACATGCACAAAAATGATTACCATTCCATGCACCATGTGCCACCACATGTACATATACGCACTCACATTCAGGGCCGGCTTTATGGGTGTGTGATTTGTGTTGTTGCACGATGGGGCCCATACTTGGTCTAATACTCCACTGTTGCCATGTTGAAATTCTTCACAACTTTTGAATAAGGGCTTTATATTTTTATTTTACTATGGGCTCTGCAAATTATGTAGCCAATCCAGCTTATAGTCATACCTTCTTTTTTTTTTTTTTTTTTTTTTTGACTCTTGGGTCTGTTTAATACTGTTAGCAAACTCAAAGGTTTGAACAATCCCCTGTGCAATAGATATAACATATTTAACATGTTTACACTTCAGGCTTTGGGCTTTTATTGATGTCCCAGTAGTGTAGTTTTTGTATTTCTATTTTAAGAAAACAGCCTGTAATCCCAGCACTCTGGGAGGCTTAGGTGGGTGGATCACAAGATCAGGAGATCAAGACCATTTTGGCTAACACAGTGAAACCCCGTCTCTACTAAAGATACAAAAATTTAGCCAGGCGTGGTGGCGGATGCCTGTAGTCCCAGCTACTCAGGAGGCTGAGGCAGGAGAATGACTTGAACCCAGGAGGCGGAGCTTGCAGTGAGGGGAGATCACGCCACTGCACTCCAGCCTGGGCGACAGGGCGAGACTCTGTCTCAAAAAAAGAAAAAAACCAGTATATCTTAGACCCTGGTCACCAAGACACAAAGTTAATTTTGAAAATGTGGCAATTGTGGTAAATGGATTTTCTTTTTTCATTGCTTTAATATACATGTTTTCTTTTTTTCTTTCTTTTTTTTTTTTTTTAGGCGGAGTCTCGCTCTGTCGTTCCCAGGCTGGAGTGCAGTGGCGCGATCTCGGCTCACTGCAAGCTCCGCCTCCCGGGTTTACGCCATTCTCCTGCCTCAGCCTCCCGAGTAGCTGGGACTACAGGCGCCGCCACTACGCCCGGCTAATTTTTTGTATTTTTAGTAGAGACGGGGTTTCACTGTGTTAGCCAGGATGGTCTCGATCTCCTGACCTCGTGATCCGCCCGTCTCGGCCTCCCAAAGTGCTGGGATTACAGGCTTGAGCCACCGCGCCCGGCCTCTTTATTTGCATCAACTTTTATTTTAAGTTCCAGGGTACATGTGCAGGATGTGTAAGTTCATTACATAGGTAAACATGTGTTTGTTGCACAGATCGACTCATCACCCAGTTATTAAGCAGAGCATCCATTAGCTATTCTTCCTGATGCTCTTCTCCCCCCAACCCTCCCTGACAAGCCCCAGTGTGTGTTGTTCCCACCATGAGTCCATGTGTTCTCATTGTTCAGCTCCCACTTATAAGTGAGAACATGTGGTATTTGGTTTTCTGTTCCTGCATTAGTTTGCTGAGGCTAATGACCTCCAGCTCCACCCATGTCCCTGCAAAGGACATGATCTTGTTCCTTTTTATGGCTGCATAGTATTCCACGGTGTATATGTGCCACATTTTCTTCATTCAGTCTATCATTGATGGCCATTTGGGTTGATTCCATGTCTTTGCTATTGTGAATAGTGCTGCAGTGAACACATGCATGCTTGTATCTTTATAATAGAAAAATTTATATTCCTTTGGGTATATACCCAGTAATGGGATTGCTGGGTCAACTGGTATTTCTGCTTCTAGATCTTTAAGGGATTGCCACACTGTCTTCCACAATGGTTGAACTAATTTACATTCCCACCAACAGTGTAAAAGCATTCCTTTTTCTGCACAGCCTCGCCAGCATCTGTTGTTTCTTGACTTTTTAATAATCGCCATTCTGACTGGTGTGAGACGGTGTGTCATTGGGGCTTTGATTTGCATTTCTCTCATGATCAGTGATCCAACATATCTTTGTTGAGTGCCTAATAACTGTCAAGCACCGTTCTAGGTGCAAGGATGTATCACTGGGCAAGACAGCAAAACTCTCTGCCCTCATGGAGTTCATACTCTAGTTGGTGGGGAGAAAACGTAATAATCAAGTGACGTTATGTTACATCATGTTTGAAGGTGGTAGATGCTATGGAAAAAGCAGAGCAAGGGAGGGAACATCAGTATTCAAAGAGGGAGTCCAGTTTGAGTAAGGTCAGGAGCTGCAGTGTAAAACGTCTTTTCGTGTGTTTGTCTTTAACAGCGTGACTTTACTATTATAACTAAGGAGTTTCACAAAGCCATGAGAGATATGTAGAACCCAACGGGGTGTTTGGGGGCGAGGCACGGCAGCTCACACCTGTAATCCCAGCACTTTGGGAGGCTGAGGCAGGAGGATTGCTGAAGCCCAGGAGTTTGATTTCTTCTGCACCTCAGCCCAAAATTTCTCTGGTTAATAATTAATCTTGGTCAACTAAATTGGAACAAGCTGGAAACACCCATTTGTTTGGAAATCCATAAACACTGTTTAACCCTGGGAATAATGAGCATAGTTATAGAAATAATTAAGTAAACCTGACCCACAATACTCTATTTAACAGAGTGATACCCCATCTCTACAAAAACGTTGTAAAAAATTAGCCAGGTGTGGTGGTACATGCCTGTGGTCCCAGCTACTCAGGAGGCTGAGGTGGGAGGACCGCTTAAGCCCAGGATGTTGAGGCTGCAGTGAAAAAAAAAAAAAAAAAAAAAAAAAAAAGTGGAGGTCTTCACAGAACAGGAAAAAATAAAAGGAAAAAATATTCTTGAATCCGATCTACTGAAATCAGATGATACAGCCCAAAGAAGCAGAGAAGGAAGTTAACTGTGCCTGAAAAGGGATGAAATGAGCTCAAATCCGAGGGAAGAATTAAGTAATATGGCATTTTAGTCCAGGGTTGTCAGCTGGGAGGCCTAGTCTTCTATATGATGTTATAGATTCACTGATACAATGACTAAGATTCCACACGGTTTATCAGTTTCTTGGGTAAGAAACTGATTTCTTCTGCACCTCAGCCCCAAATTTCTCTGGTTAATAATTAATCTTGGTCAACTAAATTGGAACAAGCTGGAAACCCCGACTTGTGTGGAAATCCATAAACACCATTTAATCCTGGGAATGATGAGCATAGTTATAGAAATAACTAAGTAAACCTGACCCACAATGCCCTATTTAAGAATCATCTATTTGTACATGTTTGGGCAATTTAAATAGTGGCCAAATCAAGATATCTAACAAATAGGCCTCATGATTCAAATTTAAAGTATAGTTGACATTATTGTGCTTCAAAAGTTCTAAGTTTACTAATTGTGTAAACAGTATTAATATATTAATAAAATCTAAAATTTGTCAAGCTTATGCATTAAATTTATTTCATTTATGAAAACATATTTTAGAAAGGTTCTAGTTCTTAGAGGCAGTTGAGGAACATAAGAGAAATCAAACATATTACATTTTGGTATGCAGTTTAAGGTAATTAATGAAGTTGTAGAAGACTCCTTATGAAAGGTTTCTAAATTTATCATATTATACATAATAAGTTATAAATAATTAAGATATATAAGATTATAAATCTTTAAAGATCTTTATTGAATTATAAATTAAATTTAAAAGCTTAGGTAAAACGTAAAGAGTTTTGATTAGTATCTTTAATAAATCATAATAATTTTAAAGTCCAAAGTAGCCATAAATAGTTTTCCCTGTGCCTAAAGGCTTTTTCCTACCATTAAGGACACCTGAGTTAATTTCACCATTTCAGCTAGAGATAGTGATAGCAGTTGAGTTTGGGAATCCAACTTGCAGTTTTTTAAAAGGCCTAACTTGCTCTTTTGTTAATTACAAGACAAACAAGGCAGGGCTGGCGAAGTTTCTCTGTTTCCTTTAAAATGAGTGGTTATGAAGGATTTTTCAGAAACTAAGAAGATTAATTTTTATCCAAGTAATACTCCAATGCTTGAGATTCCTATGATTAAAAATACATTCATTGAACACAGGCGATCCTAGACTTTTGAGGGATAAAAAGAAAGGTTCTTTATCCTACTGGATTTTATAGTCTTTTTTTTTTTTTTTTGAGATGGAGTTTCACTCTTGTCGCTCAGTCTGGAGTGCGTGCAGTAGTGCCATCTCAGGTTACTGCAACCTCCGTGTTGCTGGTGCAAGCTATTCTCCTGCCTCAGCTTCCAGAGTAGCTGGGATTACAGGCGTCCACCACCATGCCTGGCTAATTTTTGTATTTTTAGTAGAGATGGGGTTTCACCATGTTGGCCAGGCTGGTCTCAAACTCTTGACCTCAAGTGATCTGCCCACCTTGGCCTCCCAAAGTGCTGGGATTACAGGCTTGAGCTACCATGCCCGGCCATATTTTATAGCATTGTTAGGGAGACAGGTATATTTAATAATGACTAAGAAAGAGTACAGAATATGATAAGCACCAGAAGGAAAATCCAGGCGAGATCCAGGAGTGGAGCACAGAATTTCGTTTAGGGAGGGGTTGGCAAGGAGGTCTGGAAGTGTGTTCTGGAGGAGCAGCCTTTGAGGTGGATGTTGGAGGATCTTTAGAGTACCTACAGGAAGAGGTGAGGTGGGAGGGCAGGCAGCCACACAAACTAGTGCGGCCAGAGATTCAGGGACTGGGACGTGAGAGGCATGTGTAGGGAGTGATGAGTGCGAATGGTGTGGCTGGAGCCTGATGAGATAGGGATGGGGAGGGGAAGTCAGGCTGGATGATTCTATGCTCACTTCCAGCTTCCCCAAACACCGTTCCAAACCTTACCTCTAGTCCTAAGAACGCCTCTTCTTCCGTTCAAATCCTCCCTTTGAGACTCAGGCCTGGTTTGTTCCCTTACTCCAGTATGGTACCTCCCCTAAAATTCTTGTCCACACTAGTCCTTTGTCAGGTAATCACGTATTGTGTTGGACAGCTTTCATGATGAATTATAATGGGAGAGGAACACTTATTCCCAGCTCCTCTTGTTTCCAGGAGGGAGGAATTTTTCCCTGAACACTCTGGCTTCTCACCCTGATTGGTGAGACTGGGATAAAAAACTGGGTGGGCATAGCTTGGCCCTTTCCCCTCTCCTCCTCTCTCCGGAGCCAGGCTGCCAGATATTATAGTGTGCTTCTCTGCTTGAGAAGCTTCCTGGGGACAACTTCAACATGTGTTTTTGACTAGGTGGGTTTGTCTTATTCTGGGGTTTTGTGTTAGAAAGTCCATTATTGCCTCATAACACACATTTTCCAACCCAATTATTCACAGCAATGAATGTACTCTAAATTTCCATCTGCCTGCTCCTTACCTATTTCTTAATTGATTTAAACATGGTTATGATAACTCTAAAATAAATATTTTATCTCTACAATGAGACCACTCACACAAATAGGGACATAATATGTGTTTTTTTTTACCCCTTGGGTCACTCTCTTGTTTTTTCAGGAAACATTTATGGTTTGTCCGCCATATCTTCTGTAGATAGATACTTTTTTTTTTTTGTATAGGATTATACTATATATTAGGACCATACTATAAAAATGTTAAGGGCTCAAATGTTTGTTGACTGAATGTTAAGGAATTTGGACTTTACAGCATAGGCAAAGAAAAGTAATCAAAAGTAAATAAGACAAGGTCAAAGTCTCCCTCTCCTTTCTTGGCTTAGAGATCAGGTTGAAAAGGCAATGGAAACAGGAGTCACATTGGCTTCACTGCACATTTATGTATAAATCACTGGGTGTTCCCTGCATTCAGGTTTTCTAGGACTAGCATAAAGATACCATAAGGTAAATCTAAGGAGTGGAAGGGGTGATGGCAGCTGCAGAAAAAACAGGTTGAGAATACTTAAAACAGATTCCAGTAAGTGTGTTTCAGCAGAGAATAGTGGAACATTTAGGTATAGAAAGTGACAAAAAGGACTTCCATGTGTCTGCCCTTTGCTGTTTTTCTTGTCCCCTTGCAAGGTACCCTAAAAATCATGGTAACTAAACAAAACGTTTATTGATTTTTATGCCGCTTGTCTCTTTAAGGCCATAGTACCAGTCCTGCCAGGCTGTTCATTGGCACAGCCCGGCTATTTTGACAGGTGGACCCAACTAGATCTAGAGTCTTAAATTTATTGTATCAAGATACAGATTATGACACCTGATAGTTGACAGTAAAATTATAACCTGGAAGGCTCACATCATTGGATTTATTTACAACAGAGGAATGCAACGTGTCAAATAGCTGCCTTATAGATAAATGGAGCCAGAGACAAGGGAAGATCATCGTTTTTCTCCTCTGCCTGGGAAAATTTTAGCCCTGCTGGGCTATGTCTGGGAAAAGATTCCCATTCTGGCTTCCTGCTGCTAGGAGGGTTGGCCTAACTCAAGGCAGAATTCAGCTCAGAGCATTGAAGAGTGGTGCACACAGACCCTCCAGGCAGGGTACATGGGGCTCCACCCAAAATCTGCAGTCCGATACTGCATGATGCTTAAAAAAATCTCTGTCTCTCTCTCTCTTTTTTTTTTTTTAATTTTTTTATTTTTAACCAGAGGCGTTTCATGTAATGAAAACCAAAGGCTTTGTGGTTCTTCTCAGGATGGTGTGCTACTTGTCACAATGTGTTTGCAAAATCAGAAGGAGCCTGAATGAACATGTGTGTGTTTAATTCCCCGGCCAAGTCCACCACCACAGCAGGGGCTGGCGCTCAGTGTGATATTGGTTTTCACCAGCTGTTTGGGGAGCGAGACACATGACAGGTGGGGAAGGCTGGCAGACGCAACAGCTTGCCTTCTTGTTGCCAAGAAATAGATCGGCCAGCTACAAATGTGGTTGATCTGAGGAGTGGGATGCTTTTTGCATGGCAAGGACAGGATGGCCACCCTGACAGTGAAAGATGCCAGTGGATCCTGGGTGCACCTGGGTGGTCCCAATTTCAACCACTGTAGGCGCTGTCAGACCATGTGACAGGTCGGTCAAACCCTGGGTCCTGATATATCCGTGGACCTAGAGAGGTTGATTAACAGGCATCAATAACACCTGTTTCCTCCAAACTGCACTCAGTTGTCACAGAGTCTGAAATTCTATTATTAGGAATTCACTACCTTGGTCTTGAAGCCCTTTGTAAAAACTTTCAGGGGTCCGCATTAAAGCAGCCGATTTCATAAGTAGTGACTAATGGAGAGCAAAGCACTTACCACGAGGTGAGTGAGTATCAGGAGTGAAAGAAGCCACTGAGGGCTTCTGAGGCCCTCTTCCAAGACAGCACTTATGCTGAATGCAGTTTCTCTTTTTCCTATTAGATTATGACCTGTATAAGATCAAACACTAAATTTTCTTTATTTTTGCCTCTCTTGTTGCTACCCACAACTGTATTGACATAGATAGGAAACTCAATGAAGAGCTGGAAGCTGAACGCAGGAAAGCCCATCCTCACTTGTATAAAATGGCTGCACACTCACATGCCCAGACAGTTCTCTTTCTCATCTCGTACCCTTGAATTTTATGTATTGTGTTGACCAAATAGTTCCTTGTGCAGCCAGGTTGGACCAATTTCAGATGCAATTAGTCCACCGAAGAGAAAATGATAGAAGTTGGTGGGTCCAAAGTCCCTTTTGTTTATTTGGGGAATTGGATAAAATTAGGTTATCCCACGTCATCACACTTCACTGCAAGCATACAGGTTCCCATTCAAAGTATGTACAGTTAATCTAAAGAAAAATTCACCCACCCACAGACCCTAATTCTCCCGGCTGATAACCACACCTTTTATGTTACTAGAACAGAATATGCCTATTTTCAGGAGCACAGATTGTCAACTTCCTCCCTGCCCATCTTCCATATCAAATTCATTTATCATTTCATCCATCTTTTTTCTGCTTCTCTGTGGTAGAAAAAAGTGTAACCTCTTTCTCCCATACTTCATACCACTTCTCCTCATTCTTCCTTCCTTTCTCCTTCTTCTCTACCCTGGTGTTCTAGCTCCCTTCCACCTTTCTAGTTGACCCCAGACTTAAACAAAAACTTTAAAAAAGTCTTCCATATAGCCTTACTTGATGGTCCTTTTTCTTATTCTCAAATATGTTTAGCTCTTCCATCTTAAAAACATTTATCCTCATGTGTGCCCTGCTTCAAGGCCTCAGCCTAAAGCCCAGTTCACAATTGCCACACTTCCAGAAAGAGGAGTCCACAGCTCCCTGTGTGCCCAGCTTCCAGTCATCTCCTCCTTATGGCCTTATCATTTTGCTGATGCTGGTCTTGCTAACATCACCTCACAATTATTCTCTTCCCAGGTCTCTTTGTCATTGATCTCTTTGTGGAATGAGACACGGTGGACCATGCCTTCCCACATCTTTGTGGTACACTTCCTCTTGCTTTCATTTCTGACTTTCCTGCTTTTACACCTTAGCTTCTCTAACAGTCTGCCAGGGCTCCCACAACCCTGTACCACAGGCCAAGTGGCTTACACAACCTAGACTTATTTCTTCACGGTTCTGGAGGCTGGAAGTCCAAGGTCAAGGTGTCAGTAGGGTTGATTTCTTCTGAGGCCTCTCCTTGGCTTGCAGATGGCTATCTTTTTCTTGTGTCTTCATATAGTCATCCCTCTCTGGATATCTGTGTCCAAATTTCTTGCATGTATAAGGACACCCATCACACTGGCTACCTATGCAACCTCATTTTGCTGTAATTACCTCTTTAAAGGTCATATCTTCTAATACAGTCACATTGCCAGGTACCAGGCGTGAGGACTTTGACATGTGAATTTGGCGAGGGGCGTCAGTGAGCCCACAACACTGCCTAATGCCGGATTCTCCTTCTTTGCCTCTCTTATTTTCTGGTGCTCTCTGCAATTATCTCAGACGTTTCCTTGTGTTCTGTCTTCATCTATGTTTCTTAAGAATATGGTTGTAGACTTCTGCTTACAAATACTCATCCCTTTATCACATCCCTGACCTCTTGCATCAGAATCTCCCGGGAGAGATTCAAGGAGTGCATCTTCTGCAGCCTTCGTAGATGATTCTTGTGCACCTCAGAGTCTGAGAACTAGGACTCTGCGTGGTGCCTGGTCACCTCATTTACTGCCATGTCTTCCACTACCATCTCTTGGCAGATGTCTTTACATTTAGAGCTCTTTACCTACTTTGTAAGTTTCAAATCCACATTTCCAACTCTTATGTGGACAAATCCACCCTGGTGTCTCATTGATATCTCAAATTCCACATGTCTGAGATGAAACGCCTCCTCATTTGTCTCCAAGTCTGTTCTTCTAAATGCCGGACCCCATCTAATGGCATTCCTGTCTACTTACACTTCAGAGCTGGAAATCGTAGTGTTCTTCTTTATTTCTCTTATTTCCCTCACCTTCTTCCCTATAAAATTCAGGTGATTCTTCCACAGAAATGTCTCTTCAGCCTGACTCTCCTCTTCCCTGTAGAACTGTGTTCCTTGTGCACACCCTCACCACTGCTGTCTTCCTTAGGTCACTGCACCAGCCTTACCTCTGGTTTCTCATTCTCTCCACACTGCCATGCAACTCCACACTGCTGCTGGTCTCATTTGTCCAAAACCTCAATGTTATCGCCTCCCTTTCCCTATTTTAAGCCCTTCTGTGAGCTCCCCTGTTAGATGACGGCATGCCTCCCAGCATGGCTGGTCATCAGAGGAACCAGGGTAGTTTTTAATAACCAGACTCCTAGGCTCCAAGGTTCTCCTGATTCATTGGTCTGGGCTGACATCCCGGCTATCTGAGGATCAGCCAAGTCTGGGAACACCTAGGAGGTGGATCCTAGCCCGCAGGATAAAAACCCAACCCCTCCACTTAGGCGGTTCCCATATGACTTAACCAACCTCCCAAGTCTTGCCTCCCTCTGCCTTCCTCCATGTCCACATAAAACAGGGCTTAGGTTTTTCTAAATCTGATCTAGTTTCTCACCATAACTTTGCAGTTTCTTTCACCTGAAAGTCCTTTCTTTACTATTAATTGACAAATGCCTATTCACCCTTAATGACCCAATTTACAGATCCCCTCTTTTGTCAAGCTTCCCTAGCCTTTGGTGCCCTTCAGCTTGTTATTCCTATTTCTGTAGCATAATTATTACATCACAATGCAATTTACCTATGCATATATCCAATCTTTCCAAAAGATCAGAAACTCAAGTATCTAATATCTAGCAACACATAACAGGAGCCCAGTAAATATTTGTTGGATGAATAATCTTTTAACATAGGTGCTCTGATCTTATGGACAAAGAAAAACCCAGAGTGTTTTTGTCATGATCAGAACATGCTTCTGTTTGGAACAAGAGCCCAGCCAGGCTCTAGGGGTACAGTTATTCTGTGAGGAACAGGGGACAGCCAGAATGCAACAGGCTGTGACTCAGAATAGGACTCTAGACCCAGTGAATTGACCAATGCCCATCAGAAAATAGATTCAATATCACAGTTAAAGAATGTGGATATATGGGGCCTGGCACTGCAGCTAATGCCTGTAATCCTAGTGCTTTGGGAGGCCAAGGTGAGAGGATTGCCTGAGGCTGGGAGTTTGAGACCAGACTGGGCAACATAGCAAGATCCTGTGACTACAATAAATTAAGAAATCAGTCAGGTATGATGCTGTGCCCTGTAGACCCAGCTACTTGGGAGGCTGAGGCAGGAGGATTCTTGAGCCCAGACTTTAATGAGACTGCAGTGAGCTTTGATTGTGCCACTGCACTCTATCCTAGGCAACAGAGTGAGATTCTATCTCTTAAAAAAAAAAAAAGGATGTAGATATACAGAAGAGGGGGCATCACCTAATGCTATAAGAACACTGAGTTGGGTTAAAAATGTCCACACGCATTTTGAGGCCCCTTCCCACTAAGAGGTGGAGCTTATTTTCCCACCCCTCAATCTAGACTGCCCTTGTGACTTGCTTTGTCCAATAAATGACATGGACATTACAGGACATGACTTCAGAGTAAGGTCTCATGAGCCCTTGTAGTTTCTGTTCTTGCCTTCTTGAAATGCTTTTTCCATCATGAAATAGAGCCCTGCTCAGCCTCCTGGAACATGAGAGGCCACATGGAAGACAGCTGAAGTGCCTTAGCCAACAGCCCCAGGTGGCCAAAAGGCAGGTGAGTGAGGCCACCCAAGATTAGCCCGTCACCAGCTGAGCTACCACGTGACTGCAGGTGCACAAGGATGCCCAGCCAATACGACATGAGCAGATCCCAGCTGCCCCTGCCACACCCCACTCTCACTGCAAGGACCCAAAATCATAACCAGATAAATGAGTGGAGATTTTGCACCGCTGAGTTTTGGGATGGTTTGTTGTATAATCAAGATAACTGGTACATGGGTTGGTAGGCATAGTAGTGGTATTTTGGAACAAGAATTACTGAACTGACAAGACATTTTCCACAACCTCCACAAGATAAGGGAGGCTCTGATGTTCTATAAGCCTTAGGCAGGATTGGCTTAGGGACTGGGTGAAGTTGAACCTGAAGCTGAGATCCAGATCTCACTCTTGGCCGCTCAGAGACACCAGGGGAAACGGATTGACTGGAAAGGAGAGTCAACAGTAAGCACCACTAAACTCCACAACCACTTTTTCAGTGACTGCCTAGTGCGCTTGAGCATGCGCTGTGTGGACATGGATGCGGCCACTGGCAGATACATAAAAACATAGCTGGAACTATAATGGAGTCTTACAATGTGATCTTTTCCTGAGAACTCCTGAAAAATTATATGTTTTTCAAAGTTGTCTTTTATTGTTAGTGTCTTTAGTAGTGTTGCTTTAAGCAGCTTCCTAATGCCACACAAATCCTGAATTGTGTGTAGGGATAATTTGTAGGTATAGCCTAGTTCTCTTAAGCAGAGTTCTTCCGAAACGTCAGCCCCACGGTTCCACAGCTGACACAGACGAACTGGTGACGGACGCTTAAGCACATCAGCACAATCCGTAAAGGGGTGGGGGTGTTTGACATAAAGGGCCTCCTGGTTTTGGGGGCCTGCTCTTCCACAGACGCAGTGCGATACTCCCCTGCATTTCACCCCCGTGATGGCTTTTGTCTGTCATCATATCTCAGTGCATTTCAGAACTCAGCTTCTGTTGTCATTTTTTTCACTCTTCTCTTTACAAGATTTCATTACATTTTCCATGTTTTAATCCAAACAGCCAGTGCCAAAAAGAAAGAAAGAAAGAAAGAAAGTACAGCTGTGGTGAGTCATTAAAGTGATTTTTCCAGCTGTTTAACTATTATGTCTGGCCCCACAGCAGCCTCTAAAAGACTAAGAAAATGTTCTGCTTAGACTTTCTAGGGCTGAGAGTTTACAGATCACCGACTTCTCTTACATTAACAAACCCTTATTACCACCTCTTGGAGCAATGGAGCAGAGGAAAACAGGGAGGAAACGAAGGATAAAAATGTTTTAGTGTAGTCATAAAAATCGTGAGCACTGGAGTCAACAGACCTAGGCTTCAATCAGGGATCAGCTGCCGATGAGCTCAGGACACTGAGCATGTGACTTAGCCTTTCTGAGTCTGTGTCTTCCTCAGTGATATGAGGGTATTATCTCAGTTACAGAGTCATTCAGGAGAGTAAATTGATTGATGTAAAAACATTTACTTCAGCAGTAACTGCCGCGTAGCCCGCGCTCCAACCCGGCGATGATTTTGCTAGTCTGGAGGCCTTGTCTGCGGCCCTGGCTCTTCCCTCCCTGGCGGGGTGTGGGCTTTGCATTGTGCTTCTCCCAGCAGTTGGGGTGTGGAGGGGGAGTGCACAGCAGGCTGCAGTGTTGCGCCAGATGGCCCAGGTGTATTGCTTTCATGAAATTTACAACACGGGATATTTACACCTGTCACAGCTGTCACTCACTACAGGCGGATCAGACAGCCCTCCCTGAGAGCTGAGCAGGAATCTGTCACAATCTAGCTCTGCAGAGAAGCCAGGCTCTCTTCCTTGCTGCCTGGCAGAGCGAAGAGGATGCTTTTCCATCTTCCCCACTAGGCAGCGAACTCAGTGCAAGGAGAGTCCCGTTTTGTACGCTTGCTCCCTCATCCCCTAACACCCTAGGGGATTTAGGTATCTAGTGGGAGGGTGGTTCTACCTTTAAGAGATTGCTGGGTGTGTAAGAAAATAACCTGGTGCAGCTGGGAGGGTCTGGGACTGGAGTCTAGCACTAGACTTGCAGTGGTGTTGTTGGTTAGCAGTAGCTTCTTCTGCGTAAGAGTCACTGAACCTCTTCAGATGCAAGCTCCTTTTTGTTAGGAAAAATAGTATGCATTTTGAATAGGCATAATCTCTAAGAAACCTACTATTTCTATATACTTCTGATTTTATATCAGGAAGACCTCATCCCAGTTGCTAAATGAAAATATTAGACCCAGCAATAAAAAGAAAGGAGGTCTCAGTGACACATTGACCCCTTGGCTTTACCTCATAATTATTTCCAAAGTTGTCATAATCATGGCTGCAATCGATCATGGGCTTTTGGTTCACAATGAGAGGAACTGATAGAAATCCAATTCAATACCAGTTCTTAATAGAAGCATGAATCCTTTTGTCTGTGAGCATGAAGCAAAATGTCCATATGAAAATAAGAAATAAGTATAAAAGGTAGAATGATACATGTTCAGAAAAAGTTATAAGACAATTTTACTAGAAATTAGTTGAATGTTGACAAAAGGGAGATACATTTTGATTAATTTGAAAGTGAATAAACACAAATTTTATTTCTAATCATTGTCTTATCTCAGAAGAGGTGAAGTTACAGAAATATATTATAAAAACCCAATGTTCTCAAGAGTTCTTGACCAATCATAAAGTTATGGAGAAGTCCAAATTAGTTACTTAAATATTTGTATACTGTTGGGGATTTTGATTAGGAGAAAGGAGTTAATTCTAGTGATTGATTGGGATGTTATTTAACATTATGTTTTATATTGCACGTTAGGAAAGATGGTGGAGGTAAATCTCACTATTAATCATTAGACAAGTATAGCTTAGCTCCAATCTTCACAGAACTTGAAGTTCTAGTGGCTTGTGGTTCAAAAGCTTTCTGACCTCATGAATGGTAGAATGGTAGGTTCATAGCAATGAATGGAATCCACAAAACGCAGAGTTATAGGTACATGTTTGAAATAACATCCTTCAGCACCCTTTGACCCCTTGCTTTCCTAGTCCCCAACGGTGCTGGTAGCAGAGGGCAGCTGGCTATGGTCCACTGCACAGGATGACTGTGATGTCATTTAGGAAGCCATCTAGAGGTTTGACTATGAGCCTGTCACAACTTCACCTGTGCCATGACAAAATGCTGAAATAGCGCAGATTTCTTCCAGGCCCTTAGTTTCTGCTCTAGGGACACATTAGGACTTTGAGGATCTCATAAAATATTTCTTCCTTCATCCTGGACTCACTTTTTATCCAACACGATGCATCTAGTGCATCTTGGGAGAATAACTCAGCCTAATTTCGTGTCTCCTTCTTTCATTTTGGGGTCTATGTTGAATAAAGTGATTGACGTATCCATACATTTGGCATATTTATATTATTGTGTCTTTAGGCTTCCTAGAAAATCAGATGTATACAGGCTGGGTGCAGTGCTCACTCCTGTAATCCCAGCACTTTGGGAAGCCTAGATGGGTGGAACTCTTGAGCTCGTGAGTTCAAGACAGGCCTGGGCAACATGGCAAAAAATACAAAAAATACAAAATAATTTAGCTGGGTGTGGTGGTGTGCATCTGTAGTCCCAGCTACTCGAGAGGCTGAGGTGGGAGAATGGCTTGAGCCTGGGAGGAGGTTGCAGTCGGTTGAGATCAGGTCACTGCCTCCAGCCTGGGCAATAGAGCCAGACTTTGTCTCAAGAAAAAAAAAAGAAAAATGTATCCTACTGTGATCAGTGGACAAATAAACAGGGCATTTGGTTAGAAATAACTGTTAGGGGATGATGCGTGATTCCCATGAAATGGTATATTAATGGCTTATTTCAATACTCTTGAAAACTTTTTAATTTTATCAAAAATCTTTAAAGTCAATAAATCTTAAAATATTATAATTGAGCTGATTCTCCCAACTGCCACCTTTTTTCCTTGAGGATCCTTAAAATCTCAGAATATTTTTTTAAAGCTGATACTAGATGACTGTGGAGATCAGTTTATATGAGTCAAATATAAATTTATAGATGTAATTTTTCATTAAGCCTTAAAATAGCCAGAGACCTTTTTCCCTGAGGTCAGTCCATGGCAGAACCATTTTTTTTTCTCACTTTCACAAATTTTCATAACCAAATGGAGTTTGATTAGTGACATGATTTATAAACTCTAGATATAACTCTCAGCTACAGGGAGATTTCCAGTCATTGGGAACCGCCCCTTTTCATGTAGGCAAAGAAGCCGTTGCACATTGTAGCCAAGAACACACGGCTGCCTTCCGAGTTGGTGTTGATTTCACCTATCATGGTGGTTGTGAACCACACTGCAACTTATTATTATTATTTTTTGAGATGGAGTTTTGCTTTTGTTGCCCAGGCTGGAGTGCAGTGGCTCACTGCAACCTCCGCCTCCGAGTTCAAGTGATTCTCCTGCCTCAGCCTCCTGAGTAGCGGAGATTACAGGCGCCCACCACTGTGGCTGGCTAATATTTTTTATTTTTAATAGAGACAGGGTTTTACCATATTGGCCAAGCTGGTCTCAAACTCCTGACCTCAGGTGATCCACCTGCCTCGGCCTTCTAGAGTGTTGGGATTACCAGTATGAGCCACCAGGCCCAGCCTGCAACTTATGTTGATGGGCTCCTTGATTTCAGTTCAGTCTATGTGCTGCTTCCCACTGCTATTTGCTTAGTGATATTTACACTAATTTTTTCATGTTTGATACATAATTTATTATTTTAGCTAGTAGTTAAAACATATACACAACTGTATATAACTATGGATGCTTTTTATTGTTGGAAATCCCCTAGGAAGAAATAAATTTGATATTGTAAATATGGAACTGTTAAGACCCTAATACATTTTCCTTCAAGTAAATCAGTTTTTTTCTGCAGATCAAAACCACTATGAAATACCATCTCATACCAGTTAGACTGGCTATTATTAAAAAGTGAAAAATAGCAGATGTTGGTGAGGCTACAGTGAAAAGAGAATGCTTATACACTGTTGGTAGGAATGTAAATTAGTTCAGCCATTAGGGAAAGCAGTTTGGAGATTTCTCAAAGAACTAAAAATAGAGCTACCACTTCACCCAGCAATCCCATTTCTGGGTATTTATCCAAAGGAAAACAAAACATTCTACTAAAAAGACACATGCACTCACACGTTTATTGAAGAACTATTCACAATAGCAAAGAAATGATATCAACCTAGGTGCCCATCAACAGTGGACTGGATAAAGAAAATGTGGTACATACGCACCATGGAATACTATGCAGTCATAAAGAAAGAATGAAATCATGCCCTTTTTAGGGACATGCACGCAGCTGGAGGCCATTATCCTAAACAAGTTAACACAGAATCAGAAAACCAGATACTACATATTCTCATTTGTGAGTAGGAGCTAAACACTGGGGACACATGGACATAAAGATAGGAATAATAGACATGGGGGCTACTACAGGGAAGAGGGAGGGAGGAAACTAAGGGTTGAAAAACTGCCTATTGGGGCTGGGCGCGGTGGCTCACACCTGTAATCTTAGCACTTTGGGAGGCAGAGGTGGGCAGATCACCTGAGGTCAGGTGTTCGAGACTAGCCTGGCCGGCATGGTGAAACTCGGTCTCTATTAAAAATACAAAAATTAGCCAGACATGGTGGTGCATGTCTGTAATCCCAGCTACTTGGGAAGCTAAGGCAGGAAAATTGCTTGAACTCGGAGGCCGGAGGTTGCAGCGAGCTGAGATCGCGCCACTGCACTCCAGCCTGGGGGACAACAGCAAGACTCTCTCAGAAAAAAGAAAAACTACCTGTTGGGTACTGTGGTCAATACTTGGGCAATGGGTTTAACAGAAACCCAAACCTTAGCATCACGAAATATACCCTTGTAACAAACCTGCACATGTACCCTCTGAATCTAAAACAAAAGCTGAAAAAGATAAACCCAGATTTCTTGACACTGGCACCATTGACATTTCTGGCGGTATTATGATTGTGGGGAGGGGCTGTCCTGTGCATTGTAGGACACTGAGCACCATCCCAGTCTCTGCCCACCTGCTGTCAGTAGCGTTCCCTCCCTTAGTCCTAACAACCAGAAATATTTCTAGGAATTGCCAAATGGCCCCTGAAGGGCAAAATCATTTCTGATTGAGGATCGCTAATTTGAACAGTTGCTTTTATGATATCATTTGATAACATACAGTTTCTTAGAAATTCAGCTCTCAAATTACAGCGGCATAGATTTTTAGTGCTTAGAGAAGTATTTTAATAACATGTGCAATTTGTTTCATCAGCACCAACATAAAAGCAAGGTATTTTAAATATTTATCCACATTTTGTCACTGAAACTTACCACTCTACTGCTCTAAACCCTTAAACATTGAATGTTCATCGGTCAAGAAAATTAAAACTCATTGTGTCAGATCACTGGGATCTTTTACTTCTTTATTTTTTGCTTTCTTCAGTTTTTAAATATTATTTTAAAATGTTGTCAAAGTCAACTTAACAGCCTTCCCCATCCCTTCAGTTTTACCACTTTAAATTCTGGAAGATAGTCTAGTTTTTTGGAATTATTTTCAACACAAACATATATAGAATCTAAGTAAGAGTTTGAAGCTCTCTTTTATGAAAACCTTGTGAGGTCTTTAGGCAGTAATTTTGGAAAAACCCATATAGTTGCTCTAAAGTTTTCTAGATCTTGACTCTATGCTAAAGAGTTGAGGTTACCAAGTAATGAATCTTTGAGTAAGTATACTATTCAGAGCTAACTGGTGCTCTGAATTTTAGGAGGTTCTTTTTAGACTGAATCTCCAATAACCCTCTATTGTTGGAGTATCTACTAATTTTTATGAAGATATTTTCCATGACAACCAGCTTACAACGTGATACCCCGTGTCTCGCTACATCTGTTAGGGCCTCATCCCTCTGTTTCCATTAGATTTTGCCTTTTTAAATGTCTCTTCACCTTTCGACAGACTGTTCTTTCTGCTCGAGCTGCCTTCTCCCTCTTGTGTCGCAAACTCCTACTCACACTTCAAAGCCCAAGTCACTACTCAACTTCTCTGTGAAACTATCATACATGTCTCCAAAGAATGTCAGCCTCCTCTTCCTCAGACTGCTAACAGCCTTCGAACTTTTCTCCATATTTCATTTACTCCACTTTATTTCATTTGCAAAATTCTCTCCTCCAGCAGGCTGGGCACTCCTGGGGGAAGGAACTTCATCTTTTTCAATATTGGTGGCTCTGGCACTGGTCCTTTCTGTCTGGGACTGTTCTGGTTCTGTACACACAACTGTCTTAAACTTCTTGCCAGCTACCCTTGTCTTTGCCATTCAGGGCAGGGCAGGGTCCTCATATTGATTCATGAAGGACACTCTCTTTGTTGGGCGATTTGCACAGTGGTTGTGATAACTAATGGTCCTTACTCTTTCTGTTTGATTAAAATAGAGGCAGCCTTTTCCCTTCATTCCTTTCTAGAGGCTATCTTTCTGTAGAAGAAATGCTATGGAGAAATTCCAGAGTTACTGCAAGCACTGCTAGCAGGGATTAGTCTGAATCAGACCATCATATTCTGTTAGTCATAGTAACGGAAAGAGAAGGGCTTTGATATTCTTGCTGGTGCAACACAATGAGGACAGGGACCAGACAGAAGCTCGCACACATCTGGTTGTTTAATACTTTTTGTAATTTATCCGGGACAATCTGTCTCATTTTTGAAGGTAATTGGAGAGAACAGATATGGAGGAAGATCTAGACAAAAACAAAATAAAATAAAACAAGAAACAAACAACTAAAAAAGTCAACTTGAAAATGAAAGCTACACAATAGAATATCCACTGACCCTGGTCCTAAAGAAGTTCATTCAAGCAGGGAATATTTAAAACGCAAGAAAGAAACTCAGACTTCCCTGTTCATGGAATACAGTTATAGCCACTGACCAATATAGTCTTGGGACAGAGTGAAAGATATTGAAATACACGCCTGAGCTGTTTTCTCAGAGGCTTTGACTTTGTAGCGTGGCTGAGATTTCATTTGCTCTGTAGCTCTGGCTTCTGGGTTGCAGGGGACGAGGAGACTTTGGGGAGGTTGGAGAGTTGGGGAAAAACTGGCAGCTAAGCAGCTTGCAAGCTTCAGGCTTCTTCTTATTTTCTTCCTTAAAGGGAGTCCTGGAAAAGGAAAATGTTTTGACTGGGGAAGCCTTGGCCAGGTTTGACCTGCTTCTCCTTGCAACTTCAAAGAACCCTGCTCTCACCCCGGACTCACCCTAAGGTCTGCTTTAGACCTAGTGGTTGTAAGTCTGCATCAGGAATGGAACTGTCGCAGCACGAGAGAATGCCTATTTTCTTCAGAGTCCAAGTCTTAGCACAAAATGCTATGATTTCCTCAAGTTGCATCCACATTGGTGACTGTCATGGTTAAGATTAATGATCTGACTTACTCGTAAATTTCAGGTTGACTAAGAATCAGGAATTTTAGGGTACTGTATGGCCCAGTACAAATATTGTAGGGCAAGAAAATACCTTAGTCCTTCCTATACTTTTTCTCATAATTTAGCTCTTTGTCCACCACGGGATGCAGCTGAATTGAGCCAAGCATTAGTGGTGGGGATAAAAATAATGCTGGAATCACTCTCCCCCATTCCATTCCACTGTCTTCATGTGCACAGCTCTACTTTGTACAACATTGTCAGTTTTGGAACCAAAGTTCTCCAACATGTTACCAGCTGAAATACAATTAAGTAATTTTATTTGTTTTTAGAGACAGGGTCTTTCTCTGTTGCCCAGGCTGGAGTGCAGTGGTGTGATCAAAGCTCACTGCAGCCTAGAACTCCTGGGCTCAGGCAAACCTCCCACCTTCAGCCTCCCTAGTAACTGGGATGACAGGCGTGTGCCAATCCTGGCTTTTTTTTTTTTTTTTTTTTTGGTAGAGATGGAGTCTCACTAGGTTGCCCAGGTTGGTCTCAAACTCCTGGGTTCAAGGAGTCCTCCCACCTCACCCTCCCAAAGTGCTGGGATTATAGGCATGAGCCACTGTACCCAGCCACAATTAAGTAAAACTTATGATAAGTCTATAAAGAGCAATTAAGGGGGTAAGAAACTCTTTGGAGCGTGTAGTTTACCATTAAAGAATCACGGCTTACCATAACCTTCTTCCACTGGAAGAAGGCTGGAGACTGCCTTGTCTGAGTAGGCTGAACCCACTCAGTTTGGAAAACCCTTGCTCTTCCCCAGGTCTTATGTTATTTCAACAGGTAGGGTCCTGAGCTCGAGCTGTTCTTGACATGTGAGGGGTCTTCTGGGTCTCCTGACTTGGAGTACAAGTTGATTATGCAGATGACCGGGGTCCAGACTTTATCTCCCTGTGCTCCGAATGCACCCCACACCTCCTCTATTTTAGCACACTTCCCAGTTGATTCCAAATGCGTGCTCACTCATCTTTCCCCCCACTAGACAGTAAGCCTGACCTGGCTCACTCGCAGTTAGCTTCTGGACAACTTGTGGCATCTAATAAATTTTGCTCAACAAAATTTATGAAATAAGTGAGTCTCTCCAATTTGAATCCCAACTTTGCTTGTTATCTTGGAAACTGCCATGGGAGCTGTGTCTGAATGCAGTGACGGGTGAAGGTGTCATACTGTCAGGACACTTCCCTAGGTACCGAGCCATGCTGGAGCTGCCTTCCCACTGAACTGGTTGTCATGCTAGCTTCTGATGGGTGTGTTTAAGCGGATACACTCCAATCTCCACGTAACATGCCAATCTTTATGTTTCCAGGAGGTTAGGTAGCTTGACCGCACTGGGGGCTGAGCTGGTCTCCGTGAGGTTGGAGTGTGCAGACTTCATACTGCCCATCCACCTGCACTTCATTTCCATCTTTCAAGAAGCCTATAAACTGAGATCAGAGCTACAACCCAGCTGAACTGTGTCCCCTCTACCTGTTTTTGTCACATTTCTATTACTTGTTACTTTTTTTCCCTCAAAAATTAACTTCTAAGACTTAATACACCAAGAACTACCCCCAGTGGAAGGCAATAAGAGGGCATGGGTGTGTTTAGCAACTACGAGTTGTAGTGGCTCCATTTGAAGCATTTCAACTGTAACACTGGGATTAGAATGTACAGGGCTCAATAACTTGAGCGACTGCTCACCCTCCCTTGCCCAAAAAGAAGGGGCTTATTAGAGGCAGTACTTTGCCTTAAAGAGTGACTGTTGTTCAGCGTATTTCTATCAAGCACATAATACAATTCTCTCTCTCACTCTCTCTCTCTCTCTCTCTGTCTCTGTCTCTGTCTCTGTCTCTCTCTCATAGAGGCTAACCAAGTCCTGAATTCCATCGTCTCTCAACTGTTTGATCCAATGATTGTTATTAAGCAGTAAACCCACACCAACCATGCAGTCATTGTGCTTCTAAAAAATGTAAATGTCACTGTTTTGGTCTTTAAAAATTATTAAGCAGAGAGAAAGATAGCAATTTCCAGTGTTTGCTCGGATGGTAAGATGCAGGAGAATTCACATTACTCTTGAGAGCTGCCATTGGTTAGCTGGAGGGAAAAAGGATATCAATTATACATAATCTAAGAAGCCTCTGCATAATAATCAGGCCCAGTAGGGGCTTTGGGGCAGCTTCGTTATTCTCTTGTAAACACAAGAGCCCAGATAGACATGTCAGTCAGGAGTAGTGGCAGCAATTCTTCCTTTTTAACACCTTCACATTCTATTGCTTCAATATGCAAACAAGGCTGTTTAGCTGAGGGTAGAGCGGTGCTAATGAGCTCCCTGCACTAACCCTGAAGTAAAAAGGTTCTGTTTCACAGCTGCTCAGAGACAGCTCCTCTGGGCATGCTCAGGTATTGGAAAATAATGCCTTTTAAACAGAGAAATGCCAATCAGGATTTTGTGCATACTTTCCCTTTTCTCTATGTGCTAATGCAATTACCTCATAACTTGTGAACTTCCAGTGCATTTGTCTGATGTTTTCTCCCTAAACGATATGTTTGGAATGTGGATGTGGAAGGAGAACGCTTGCAAAATGCAGGAACTGGAAAAAGTAGGCATTCTCTTAATGCTTAGAGGACGCTACCTCAAAGCCAATGCTCACGTTTCCGCCTTCAAGGTGGACCGTTCTTTTATCTCTTTTTCTCCCCAAGTATTATTATTCCTTTTCCGAGGTCACTTTAATGACCTGAATGGACAATGCAGATCAGGACAGGCTTCTCAAGCTGCAGGGTTTGTGCCCCAGCCTCTGTGGTTTGGGAGCTACCGTGGGTCCCGGGCTCTGGGCATTGCTCCATCTTGGCAACTCCATAATTGGCTGAGCAAAGACACACAGGACCGAGGAGAGGGGGTGGGGAGGGAGGGGGCTTCACATAGCAGTTGACAGTTTCAAATCAAGACACCATACATGATGGTTTTTCAATATCCAATTATTCTCATGAATAAAGAAATCTCTTGCACAGAAATATTCTTCCAATCCCCACTGGGTTAATTTACCATCTACAGAAACCACTCAGCTTTGCTGGCTAAATAGCAGAGTCTGTGATTTCTTGTGTAATTATAGGACCTCCTCCTTCTCACCATTAATTCAATCTCAGGGCCATGCCTTCTAGGTGCCTGACATGGGAGACAGCGCCTGTCCATTGTGCCTGATAAATGGATGTTAATACCAGCATGAATATCCTCCACTCTTAGCCAGCGTCTTAACTCTTTCCCATAAAAAGAGGTGCCATGTTTCCCATCCCTTAGTTAACCAATCAGTGGGCAGGTTTCTAACCACCGTCTCCGTTTATGACAGTACAGTCAGGCACTACACAGTCAGCAAGAGAGTCTTCCTGCTGGAATATTTCAGCATTTCAATTATTTATTACATTAGCTTTATGGCATATCACAACCTATTTGAGACAGGTAGAGTGAACTCTCTTCTGCCACACAGAGGCTCATTAAGTGGCCATCATGACTGGTCAGACTTAATTGTTTTACACCGGGTAGTTCTCTGTCATGATTTAAATCCCTAGTAAAGCAGCTGACCCCAATTCTCAGGGTGATTTGGTTCCCCCACCTAACTTGGAAAATCAGAGCCAGCTGAGAGCTGGCTTGCACATTTTAGCATCTGGTAAAAGCGTGCAAGCTGGTGAGCTGTGCAGGGAACAAGTCATTGGCAATTGTGTGTGAAAACAGTTAATTAATTGTTTACACGATAATAGAATTGTTCACATTATTTTGAAGATGTCTCCTTCATGTTTTTAAAACTGTCTTTATGTCTTCCACATGTTTATAAAAGGGAGTTATAATCATTTAGCTACTCATTGTTTATGATTAGAACCTAATGTGCAGAACCAGATTAACAATGCTATTGTAACCAAATTCAAATGCCAAGTGCTTTTGGCAATGATTGCATGTACATCTGACTGATATATAGATAGACAAATGCATAGATATAGATATAGATATAGATCAAGAGAGAGTGGGGAGGGAGTTCCTGCTCTGTCACTCAGGCTGGAATGCAGAGGTGTGATCATAGCTCACTGCAGCCTTGACCTCCCAGGCTCAAGGAATCCCCTCACATCGGCCTCCCAAGTAGCTGCCACTACACCTGGATAATTTAAAAAAAAATTGTGGAGATGAGATCTCACTCCGTTGCCAGGCTGATCTTGAACTCCTGTCCTCAAGTGATCCTCCTGCCTCGACCTCCCAAAGTGCTAGGATTAAAGGCATGAGACACTGCGCCCGGTCTGACTGATATTGTAAGGCCATGTTGTTGGTTCTAAGTAAAATGATAAACATGTTCAGCCAGGTGCATTTTAGGTTTGTGAATGTTCTGCTGTGTTGGTGTAGTGTTTAGATTTGCCTTCTTATGTATAAGGAAGAGTACAGCCTGTAGATGAGAACGCAGACTTTTGAGCTGGACTTTTTGAATTCTGACTCTGACTTAGTGGCTGTGTGATCTGGATCAGGTTAATCAACCTTTCTGTATTTCAGTTTCCTCGTCTGTAAAATAGGTACAGGAATAGTGCCTACCTCATAGGGTTGTTGGAAAGATTAAATTACTGAATATATAAAAAGCTTCTTTTAATGCTACACATTGGCTGCTGTTGTTGCTCATTGCTGTAATATACAATAGCCTTAGTGTTGTTTACATGGTGGAGACATCTAGGTTATCTTCTCATGTGATTATCACCATATAGTAATCTGGATTTAGAATTTGGTGATCAAATGCTACATCAACAGTTTGTCTTCCTGACAACAATGAATCCAATCTCATTGTCGGTAATATTGATATTTGTAGGTCTGGAGTGCATTAAGGTTTGCATCAAGATGAAGCAACTATTGATGGATTCACCCATTGCTTCACGTTAAGCTCTTTATGATAGCTAAAAGAACCACCTACTAATATCATTTAGTTCATTTATATCATGCATGCACCCCTTATCATGCTAGTTATAATGTATATTGATATAATTAAACAAATAATAGGGGTGCTGTGTCTATGACTTAATTTTCTCTCGTCCTATAAAGTGGATTTATCTTTTGATCATATGTTCTGGAGTGGAAGACACTCTTAGCAAAATAGGAGTTATAATAACATACATAACACATTCAAGTCTGCTTGGAAGGAAGGAAGCAGTTTTTCAAGACAATGCAATCTGAATGAGCTGCAGCTTGACTCCCCTCTTTTGCTGTATCCTGGATGTGAATAGGAGGAACCAATGAATCTTGCAAAACTGGTGTAAGTTGTTGTTAAAAAAATTGTTCTCCTTTTTCATTAAGTGCCATTTGCTCTATAATTTAAGGGGCTGTTATGCCCAGAGTGAATTTGGGGAATTCAACAGTCTTCTCCATAAAGGGGAATCTCTGACAGCCTTATAATTAGCTGGATGATAAAGTAAAGGTGTGCTGAGATTAACATACTTTATTCCAACTATCAAAGGGAGGGAGGGAGGGGAAAAGGGGAAACACTTCTGTTTTGCATTTTGATCAGCTCAGGGAGCTTTCCTTTAATTGGAGGATGGATATGGCAGGAGGGTTGAAGAACTTAGAGTGTAAATGACTGTTTTTGAAAGACATCTTCAAAAATAAGACAGTTGTGTTGAATGATTTGGGGATCCTTTTTTCTACCATCTGGAAATTAACCATGTATTTAATTCCACAGGTTGATTTCCTTTGTTCCCCCCACAACCACCCACCATGAGATTGGGCAAGTCTAGTTGGTAGTGGTCTGGAGGTGACAGATCTTCTAGAAGGGTTAAAGTCAGAGCTGGCTTCATGAGTGTACAGAGGGGTCCCACACATGGCTGAATGCTTTCCTTCACTGCCTTAAAATTCTTAATAGTGTTTGAACAAGGTATCCCACATTTGTTTTCATTTCCTCTGTGCCCCACAAATTATGTGGCCAGATTAGGTTGCAATCAACATTTGAACATATTAACTCTCTTTATTGCACACGATTTTTCTAAGATAACTAGAAAAAATGTTTGCATGTCAGAAATGTTGTTGTTGAAATATCTGATGACTTAAGCTCTCTTACATTTAGGCTGATATCTCTCCTTATATCTTTTCTGCCATTAAAGTTAGGGATTAGATAGACAGAGAGATCAAACAAGGCAAGGAGAACTCAAAAAAATCCCATCACTTCAGTGAGGGTTGGTGTGTGAGGAGAATCAAGTGAGAAGTGCTTTTAGAAATATCCATGCAGGTATGAAGGAGCTCTAGCATGCCAGGTGAGTGCACATGGCTTGGGGAAGGTTGACAATACCTAGAGACACATCAGCCTTTGGGTCAGAGCCTGTCTAACCTCATGGGGAACTGATGGCTGGAACAGGAGAGAACTCTAGGCTCCTACTGGCATGGGCAGGGTTGCAGAGAATTCGGACATTTGAATTCTCATGCAGGGGAGGCTGAGCTTCTGAGGGTGGAGGTTAGGGTCAGAATGGAGAGGCCAGCATGTGTGTGAGGGACTCTGAGATGGGAGGCAGAGAGGACAATGGGCTTTGCCCATGGAGCCAGAAAGTTACCCTGCGAGAGTGGATGGCGCTGGGCCACATATCTCAGTGGTCAGGTCCAGGATCTTAGCAGTCACACCCATCGATCAGGGATTGGACCATGGCAGACACGCTCAGCAAAGGCCCCAATGATCCAGAAGACAAGCGAGAATTCTGCATTGTCTTGGCCTACATGATCCTGAGGACTGTGAGAGCCAAGGTGAGGACCTTGACAGATAGATTAGTTACCAGGAGGAATTATTTGCATACTGAATAATTCTGAATATGTCAGATTTGTCTAAATAGATCTCACCTGCTCTCCCATCTACTGTTCTCCGGTAGAGAGGCTTACATGGAAGACTAGATCTGTTATCAAAAATAAATTTTAAATAAAAGCCACATTCTTCTTGTATATTTTGTGACAAAATGTGTACCTGTGAAGTATTTGTTTTAAAGATAAAATGATGAATTCTGGCATCTAGTAGGCGTGTCTGGTAGACCTCCCATAATGTTCCCCATGATCCCATCTCCCCCTTTTCTCTCTTCCTCTCTTTTCCTTTTCCTTCCTCCTCCAATGCCGTAATTCGGGAATTACTCTGAAAATAAGTAGGAAATCTGTGATTTTCCTTTACTCTTTATATTATTATTATTTTTTCATATGGAGTCTGGCTCAGTGGTCCAGGCTGGAGTGCAGTGGTGTGATCTCGGCTCACTACAATCTCTGCCTCTCGAGTTCAAGCAATTTTCCTGCCTCAGCCTCCTGAGTAGCTGGGATTACAGGCGCCCGCCACCATGCCTGGCTAATGTTTTTATGTTTTTAGTAGAGACAGGGTTTTACCATGTTGGCCAGGCTGGTCTTGAACTCCTGACCTCAAGTGATCTACCCGCCTTGACCTCCCAAAGCGTTGGGATTACAGGCATGAGCCACCGTGCCCAGCCTACTCCTTATTTGTGAAGAAAAATTGACTTTGTTATATTTGTTTGCAGGCAGACTTTAGTAGGGTAAATATTTGCATAATGAGGGTTTTTGGTTTCTTCCAATTATATCCTCAGCTCTATCTGTAGTGTTTCCCCCATCTACACCTGGGGCAATATTTGTATGAGGTTACAGAAAACCAGTGGTTCTTAAACTCTGCTGCACATTAGGGTCACCTGGGGAGCCCTTAAAAGTACAGATGTCCAGGCCTTGTTCCATTCCAATTAAGTCAGAACATGGGGTGGGGAGCAGGCACCGGTATCTGGGTTTTTTTTTAAACTTCCCGAGAGATCCCAGTGTGCAACCACGCTGAGAACAAGAGTTCAAGATAGCAGTGCTTTCCAAACCCGCTTGATCATAAGAATTACCCATGGTCTTTTTAAACTACGAAAATTACCTGGCCTCTCCCATGGAAATTTGGATTCAGCAGGTCTAGGTTTGGGGCTAAGACTGTGTATTTTTAACTAACAGGCAAAAAGAACTGAAGGAAGCAGTTTTGTCTAGTGTGGATGAGTTCTTGGGGGATCAGTGAGAATTTCTCAAGTTGTTTTTTAAGGGAGACAAAATAAGAAACTGAGAAAAGAGAAATGGATTAAGTGCAGCAGTAATTTATGTGTGTAAATTTCTTTTTTACCTTCTGAGAGAAACGCAAGTGAAGGACTGAAGTTATTTTACAGTTTCTTGTGGAAGTGAGCTGTGCTTTACTCAATAAGACATCTCTCTCATACTGGACTATGTGAGTCTAATGCAGTTTTAAGGAGGCAGAAACATCTTTGGATGAAGAAGGCGATAGAGAGAGACTTGGGAGTTTTAGGTACACCAGGAAAGTTTGAAGCAGCTCCCCAGGAGAATCAGGGAGGGACCTCATCACAGATATGGTACAGAGGTCCTCAGCTGTGTGTGATAATGACTGAGCTAGAATATCCTCAGTTTCTAGTAGCCCCTGTCTGAATGGTTCTGTGATTTTTTGCCAGGATTACTTAGCCACACAGGTGCAGCAGTGGAGGAAGCAGAAAGCTAGATAAATCCATGGATGGAATTTTTCAGGAGGGTAACATCGGGCATGAAGGCAAGAGAACTGAGTGTGCTGGAAACAGGATGATTATTTGGGGATGGTAGTTGCTTTACTCTCTATTGCCACAGTGTTGCTGCCTAGCAAACCACCACAATCCTCAACTGCATGCATTGGTAAGCTCTTTTGCTCATGGGTCTGGGATGTAGGAAAAGCTCTCGTTGTTCATGTGTCTGTGATGCGGTAGGTGGCCCTGCTGGTCTTGACTGGATTTGTTCGTATTTCATGGATTTCCTGGCTGTCTGCTGACCCTGGAAGTTCTCAGCTAGGGTGACAGAATCAAAGCATGATGTTGAGACAAAGGTACATGGCAGAGTATCTACGAATGGCAAGTGGAACACTGGAGCTATTTTTGCTGTCTCCCACAGTAGCTACCAATACATTTCGGCATCTTTTTGAAAACGTTTCAACTTATGTTTTAGATTCTGGGGATACATGGGCAGGTTTATAACATGGGCATATTGCATGATGCTGAAGTTTGGGGTATGGATGATTCCATCACCTGGGCATGTGCATAGTACCCAACAGGTAGTTTTCCAGCCCACACCCCCTCCCTTTCCCCCTCCTCTGGTAGTCCCCACTGCCTATTGTTGCCATCTTTATGTCCACATGTACCCAATGTTTAGCTTCCACTTACAAGTGAGAATGTGCAGTGTTTGGTTTACTATTCCTGCATTAATTCACTTAGGATCATGGCCTCCAGCCACATTCATGTTGCTGCAAAGAACATGATTTTGTTCTTTTTTATGGCTGTGTAGTAGTCCATGGTATATATGTATTACATTTTCTTTATCCAATCCACCATTTATGGCCATCTGTGTTGATCCCATGTCTTTGCTGTTGCGAATAACACTTTTCGCATCCTTTGAAAGCATACTTTTATAAGGGACTAGCTTGTACAGATAAAACAAAATATGGGGAAAAGTAATTCAGATCTTTTTTCTTTAAAATGCTTGATATTACTACCTAATAAAACCTCAACCATCTTAAGCAACTAAACCAAGAAATACTATTTTTCCATTGTTCCTTTTTATTATGGGCCATGTGTGTACATATCTCTTTTATGGATATCAATCAGGATTCATTCAGCATTTTTAAGATATAAAATGTGAGAGTTATAATTAAATTCTGCCTCTCTAAAATCATTCCTGGTATTAAGTTTCCTTCAGGACATTCTTTTTTGAAAAATGAATTAAGATATGCAAAAGAACTTTGTACTTTGTCTTCACTATAAAAGCGCCTGGAGTGAACTTCTTCTCTACTCAAGCTAAATTGTTAATTAGTACACCAAAGATGTGATCTCGGAATCTTCCGATAGCCAACATTTATGAAAACAGTAGTCACTGGTCTTGATTAGATTTATGTGTGTGTGCAGGGCGGTGAGTAGGTGGGAGGGCGACTGGCAGCTTAGAGTAATTTTAATGTGTTACAAAGACTAGTGTTGGCCAGGTGCAGTGGCTCATGCCTATAATCCCAGCACTGTGGGAGGCTGAGGAGGGCAGATCACCTGAGATCAGGAGTTTGAGACCAGCCTGGCCAACATGGTGAAACCCCGTCTCTACTAAAAAAAAAAAAAAAAAAAAAAAAAAATCAGCTGGGCATGGTGACAGGTGCCTGTAATCCCAGCTACTTGGGAGGCTGAGGCAGGAGAAATCACTTGAACCCGGGAGGTGGAGGTTGCAGTGAGCCGAGATCACACCATTGCACTCTAGCCTGGGCAACAGAGCGAGACTACATCTCAAAAACAAAACAAAACAAAACAAAAGACTAGTGTTGAAGAATTTGACAGTGGTTGGCTACCTAACAAAACCAACTAATACCTCTTTAATTCAGAATTTCTAGAAAGGTACGGCTTCATCTTGAGACATATTCTTCACCCTCATATGCACATTTGATTTCTCTACAGCTGACACTGTTTAGGAGCCCTATTATATACTTTCATAAACTCTTACCCTTCTTCTGTTACAGAAGTTGCTTGCAATTCTTGGTGTGATTTGACTGGGTTTCCTTCCCTACTGGGTGGTGAGATTCATGGGAGCCGAGCTCTGTGAGCTCTGCTCATGTTACTGGAATCTCAGCCACTGACACATAGCAGGGCCTCAGTGAACACTGTTGCATGAACAGGTGCATGAGATCCTTCTTCACAAGGACAAAGTAGGTACCTGCTTGCCTTGAGTGATTTAAAGCATTTTAAGACATGCTTTGCTGCCTCTAGATATTTCTCTGGTTAGATCCCCACAAAGATATCTGTAACATTAAGCTCTGGGACCACGTGAGAGCAGACTAGCTGCTCACAGATTCCTGAAAGAAATGCAAAACCTTTTCTCTGGCCCCAGGTACTCAGCTTACTTTTTTCCCCTCCATCTCTTTTTGCCTTGCCAACATGGAAACTGGAAACCCCATGGAATTATTTCTCCCAGCTCTTATCTCTGAGGGTAGAACTCAATCACCACCCACCCTTAGTTGCTGTTTCTGCAGAGCTAGTTGCAATAGAATAGCAATAATTTGCATCTCCAAGCTTCTGTGACCTGGATGCTTGGCATTTTCTGAGACTCCGGCCTCAAGGGTGCACAGCTCTCCTGCAGGTTGCCCCTCTGAGTCCCTGCTGGGCTTTGGGCTGGACAGCTCTGCCTTCCTGGCCCTAGGAACATCCCTGTGATTGACATAGCTTGGCTTCAGTGAAAAAACACAAAGTGCCAGTTTTTCACTTTGGTTTATTTTTTTCCCTTCCTTTGCAAACAGAAGAAAAACTATTTTCCCCTTGTGCTTTATCAAAAGATATACATATATATGTTTTAGTTGACATATTTAAAGCAAGAGAATAGGATCACTTCTTTCCACAGCCTCTTAGTTTGTATACAGGGCCTTTTTTTTTTTTTTTTTTTTTAATATCCATGCTTTTAAATATATGTGGAAACACACAGCTACAACGACAGGTTTTTCAATTCTCAGATTTTTTTTTTTTTTTTTCTAATCTGCCTCCAGCACTGGCCTAAGCCTTCCCAGAACTCTGAGTGAACATTACTGGAAGCCTCAGGAGAAAGTCTCCAGCTAGATCTGCATTTGTACAACTGTCGGGATTTTGTCTCCTTTTAAGTCTTAAATCAGCCATTGACAGGTTTGCAACATAAAGCCAAGATGGAACTCTCCCAGGTATTCAAGCCTGGAAACAAGTAGAGATAAACAAAGATAGTAGCGTTTGAGGCAAACACATTGTCTTTAAGCTAGAGTGGAGTCGGTTTGGGTGAGTACTTTTCCAGGAGTTTTGTTAGCGATCTGGGGAAGGCCGAATACTTTCAGACCTGCGTGTTTCCTTCTCTGACCTTTATAAATAGGAAACATCCAAACAGGATGTTAAGGAGATTTCCTGTCAGCTGTAATTAAGCAAAAGGGATGGGATGGAAGGTTTTTATTCCTTAGTCTTCAGCCTGTTCTTAGATATCTCTTCCCTCCACGATAAGGGCCCAAAGGGAAATTTTATCTTCTTGCTGCTGGGTTGGGGCAGGTGGTCTAGAAGTAGGTGGTGAAGTTAAAGAGAAACAGCCTTAAACTATTTTTCCCTCCCTCTCTCCCTCCCTTCCCTCCCTTCCTTCCTTCCCTTCTTCCCTCTCCCTCCCTCCCTCCTCCTCCTCCCTCCCTCCTCCCTTCCCGCTTCCTCCCTTCCCTTCCTTCCCTTCCTTCCTTCCTTCCTTCCTTCCCTTCCCTTCCCTCCCTCCCTCCCTCCTCCCTCCCTCCCTCCTTCTTCCTTTTTTGGCCACTCTTTGTTTTCCCCCAAATCATCTTGTTCTTTTATTTTTGGAGGTGGTCGTCACTATTTAATGAAATCTGTCTTTTATGGTAAGATCAGCAGCAGCATGTCAAAAGCGTGCCTACTAGGTTCTTTGGTTGAGATGACTTCAATATCCTAAACCCCTGTGTATTATTATAGGAGAATTCACTGTTAATTATCAGCTAATAACTTATTTATTATGTACTTACTATAATGTTTGTTGAGCCTGTAGGAAATATGTAAGTGAATAAAATACAATCCCTGCCTTCAAGAAACTTCTAATTTAGGGAAGAAAAGCAATACACATCTAAAGAGATAACTGTACCAAGACAATTAGTACCACGTGTGGCCTAGACAGGGAGGCGTTTAAGGGCAGTGCTGGCACAACATGGCCCCTCACAGCTCTGCTGACTATTTTTTCTGTGCTTGTGATCACTGACAGTCTGTGGCCTGGAGCTTCTGTAAGAGTGTTAATCATAAATATCAGATTTCTGTTTGTAGCAAAGCTGTGAAATTCAGCACTAGCAAGGTATTTCAAAGTTCCAGATGAAATCCCTTGAGGTACCATGTGAAAGGACCCATATTTGCTAAAGCGACTTGGAGTGAAATTCAATGTCTGGCAAAAGATCCCCTCTGGGTGAAGTATGGGAAGTGCTCTCTCGTCTCCCCTTTCTTTTATTCTCATTCCCTTTTTGTCTCACCTCTCCCTCATTTCCTCTGACCCTTTTGCTCATTTTAGTAGCTTTCCCAGTCTAATTGGGATCCCCTGCAACAGAGGGTCAGCGAAGGCTGGAAGAGAAAGGAGGGATATTCCGAATGAGGAAGGCAGGATCCTATTACAGAGGCAATTTGCCCACAAGTGAAATTTCATGTCTAACAAATATACTGCCCTATTCCAAATTCACTGCAATTAAAACTCAACTTCATCATCTAACTGTACTCAGCGAAGTAGAGTAACTCTTGGGATATAATTTTGAGTGTTCTCATTATAATTGCTAAATCATAAAATCAGTCAATTCACACTGGGTCTGTAGAGCATTAATATCTAATAATGAAGTCCTACCATGGTGGGAATTCCACTCAGTTCTTCTTCCAAGATATTTCCATTAACCCTTGATGAACAAAATATATAGAGTCTCAAGGAGTCAGATTCTCCAGTTCTTCCAGATACTCAATTAGTTTGTACAAGGTAATATTTAAGATGACTGGGCAAGGCTTCTGTAAGAGTGGAAGAGGCTGAAAGAATCATAGCAAAGCACAAGGCAGGATGGTTGTGGGTGTGTGGGTTGGTTTGTTTTTATTTTAGAACTTTGAAGAGAACATCGTGGAGCAGAAAAACGGGGACACAGGATAGGTATATACCTGCTGGAAAGGTATGACCTCTTTTGGGTTGGCTTTTGATAGACAATTAGAAACATTAGAATTACATTGTAGAACTTTGAAATCTAGTTATGAGGTGAAATATGTGGAAGTGAAATGTAAAATGTGACTCTTTTTGACACCATTGATTGTTGTTGCAGCTGAAATAGAATCCTCTTTTTGTTAGTGATACTATTTACATAGAGGTAGATTTTCCTTACACATATTTTTCTTACACTTTTCATAGCTGTGGGATGAGTGTGATATTTTTTATTTAATAGTATAAACTCAGTGGTGGTGTAGGTCCCAGATCTCCTGGGAAGGAGGAAGAAACCTTAATCTTCTCTACCTCAGTGGGTAAGTCATTCTCTATGTCTCAAGTCATAGTTGTTTCCGGAGCTCTGGGCATGGGAGAATACATAGTGATCTCTGGACAAGAAATGGCTAGCCCTCAACTGAAGCCAACATCACTGAAGGTGAAAAATCTTAACGTTAACAGTAGAAACCACATGGTTGTCAGGTTTTCAGGAAAACAAAGAGGAGATTAAATGTGTGGGTGGCATGGGAGGGGTGAGTTGGTATGGGCTGGGAAAGGCAGACACAACTTCATTTCCCTGAGCAGTTTCCCATTGTAATCAATGTGTTGGGTCAGTACCAACCTCTCTACCTGGGATAAAATATTTAACGCATGTTTCTGTTAGCCTCGAAATATGCTTTGCCCTTTTAAGTTTGTATTTGTAAGCTTGGGGTCTGGATTAGGCCCAGAACTAGTGGTCTAACCTTAGGCCAACCTCTTCCATGAGTTTTATATCCCGCTTTGGGTGGAGCTACAGCCTCTGAGGACCCCATTATATGAAGTTCTCAGAAGTGAAACAAAATTCAGGAGAGTGATCAGAGAAAAGGCTCCATTTTCCCCCTCACTGTTGCCCTAGTCCTGGGGAAATTAACATAGTGGACTATTATCTCTTAACTTCTCTAGGCAGTTGACTGTACAAAATGGGGGAGTAAGGCATAACCGCAGGTTCTCTTCCTGCAGAAAAGAATCTGGAAACAGATCCTCTCTTTTATAAAAATATTCCACAATGACCAAAATATTCCACAAAGTAGCCTTACCGAGAGCATGCATTCTCAGCAGGGGTGACTTATCACCCCCAAGGAGCAACAACTGCTCCTTGAGGATGGGGCAAAACAAATCTCAGATACTCAGTGGCGCATAGGCTTCCAGGGGGCCAGAACACACAGCGCTGCTTCAGAGCACATCACCAGCATTCAAGTGTTATGGATTGAATGAGGTTGCAATTAGGAAAAAAGAAATCTCTAAAACGGCTCCTTAAGGGAACCATAATAAAAATATGGTTAAAAAGCACTGGTCAGCCAAGCGCGGTGGCTCACGCCTGTAATCCCAGCACTTTGGGAGGCCGAGGCGGGCGGGTTGCCTGAGCTCAGGAGTTCAGGACCAGCCTGGGCAACACGGTGAAATCCCGTCTCTACTAAAATACAAAAAATGAGCCGAGCATGGCCGCATGCACCTGTATGTAGTCCGAGCTCCTTGAACCTGCGAGGAGGAGGTTGCAGAGAACCGAGATAGCGCCACTGCACTCCAGCCTGGGTGACAGAGCGAGACTCTGTCTCAAACAAAACAAAACAAAACAAACAAAAAACAAAACAAAAAAAGAAACAAAAAAGCACTGGTCCAGAGTAAGGTATGATTTTAGGAGCTACAGTATTGATATCTTTTTGGGGACACTTCTCCATGTAGCATTAACATAATTTGTAACTTTTTCAAAAGAAAATAGAATCCAGGAATTTTTGATATAGAAAGAGTTCAGTATCTAAAACAAACAGTAAGAAAACTTTTAAAAAATAATATCGTCCTTGGAGCACAGGAGTCTTCCTGTCTCTGATATATTCCCTTGAGTACATTTAAAAAGAGGACGATGTTCAGATCCAAGAGGCTGGACAGAAACAAGTGCCTGTAATTCTTTCTGATGTGTTAACCCTGAGGATGAAGGTGAGCTGACTGTCTTGATATCTATAGGAAAAAGATGGATTATCTGGTACACAGTTCTGTGTGGGTTTCTGAAAGTGGACACATTTTACCTTGGATCTAGACTTTTAAACTACATATTGGTAAATGTTGAGACAATTGAGAACACTTCTTCTGTTTTATGATGTAATATAATCCAAGACATTTGTCTGTATTTATAGAAGTTCTTTTCAGAGTTAACCAAATGAAACTCTTTAAAAACATTGCCATTGCATTTCTAATGATTTTAATTAATTTATTTAATATTATCTGTCTTTTTATTTGATAAACTTGATATACAATATCTGAACTCTCTAGATTTTACTCACCATCTATTTGTTTGCTTTCACAGAATAATGAAATTGTATTATGTTTACGTATATTCAAAATCATTGTTTAGAAATGATTTTACTTTTATAAGAAGGTGTTAATTGTTTGGTTCTTATTAAAACCTAGTAGTCGTTTCTAGAAAAATCATCAATAATGTTGTAGGAGAATAGTATTAAAGATAAAAAGCTTATACCCCCTGATTTCACCAGAGGAACTTGAACTTTGATAAATGAAGGCTTGGCTCTACTTCTGCAGAAATTGCAAAATAGGCAATGCTGGCCTAAAGTGAAGTGAAAGTTGTTTCTGTTTAGATTTAAAAATTGTGAATCAAAATCTTATAGGCCTAAATAGGAGTTAAAATAGACTACTATCTTTTGCCCAATAGATCTCATAAAAATAATTGGACAGGTACTGAAAAGAAAATTCTTTAATGTCAAATTTCAATCTTGATCTTTAATAAGGCTATAGCAGGAAAACTATGAAGGACCTTAAGAAAACTCATCTGAAAATAAATCAGACCTCTGATTTCCAGTCTGGTATGTAAGAACCTTGGAAGTCATACCATAACCCCATAACCCCATCCTAATACCAAGTAAAAAGCTGAACAAACTGAAAATCAACAACTCCTCGTAGAACCTTCAGACAAGGGAGGACATAGGGCAAGCCTCTGCATCCTAGACTGGAGGGACAGACAGGAAAACACAGAGAATTACAACATGCCAAAGTGGAGAGCCAGAAGCAGAAAAATGTCCGAGGAAACCAGCATGAGGGCATGGAAACTTGAACTGTAATTGGTGAACTGCTGAAGGCTCAGTGTGGACATATCTGAGAGTCAAGAACTCCAGGGGGGCTGGTCATAGGGGCTCCCTCCTATCATTGCAATTTTGTGCATTTCACCTCTAGGATCTCAGCTCTTCTAAGTTCTCACAGTGATTATCTGAGAAAAATCCTCTCATGCTTCCAGCAGAGAAGAAAAAGTAACCATTTTGAAATATGTCAGAAATGTCTGTTCTTGAAAAGGCCTGCCCACAGGGGAAACTTGTCTTACCAGTGCCTAACCAACCAGAAGGAAGGCAAATTCCTATTTCCAGCCCCTTCTAGTAATTCTGTCTCATGTAAGTGGGGAGAAAGCTGAGAAGCACTGGTAAAGTCCACAGTCCAAAGGTACAGGCTCACCAAGACCTAATCATAAAACTATAGAGCACTTTCCTTCCCTCTGCCCCTTACTACTACATCACTACATGTCTAATTATCAGACATTCTTAAAAAAAGAAAAAAAACCCACATAGGGTCTTGCTTTGTCCTCTAGGCTGGAGTGCAATGGCACAATCATAGCTTACTACAGCCTTGAACTTCTGGACCTGAGTGATCCTCCTGCTTCAGTTCCCTTTGTAGCTGGGACCACAGGTGTGTGCCACTACACCTGGCTAATTTTTTTATTTTTATTTTTTGTAAAGACAGGGTCTTGCTGTGTTGCCCAGGCTGGGGCATCATAGCCTCAAGCCATCCTCCCACCTCAGCCACTCAACATGCTGGAATTACAACTGGGAGCCACGGTGCATAGCCCAGACTCCCTTTCACCTGGTATATCATGTCTGATTTCTAACAAAAAATTACAATCCTGCTAAAAGGCAAACGACAACAACAACAACAACATAAAAAACAAAAAAACCAAAAAAACAAACCACCCAAAACCCCAAAACAAACGAACAAAAAACCCCAAAACAACAAAGAGTTTCAAGAAACAGAGCTAGCTCACAGAACCATATTCAGATATTGCAGGGATATTAGAATTATCAGATCGGGAATTTAAAACACCTATGATTAATATGGTAAAAGCTATAATGGAAAAAATAGACAATTTGTAAGAACTGATGGGTTATGTAAGCAGAGAGATGGAAAGTCTAAGAAAGAATCAAATAAAAATTCTAGGGATCAAGAAACTAACAAAAATGAAGCATGGCTTTGAAGGCTCATTGGCAGACTGGATGTGGCTGAGGAAAGACTTTTGAGCTTGAGGATATGTCAAGAGAACCTTCCAAAAATGAAGCAAAGGGAAACAAGACTGAATAAAAAAAAGGAACAGAATATCCAAGAACAATGGGACAACTACAAAAGATGTAAATAAGCATAGTGGAACCCCAGAAGAAGAAGAAAATGAGAAAGGAATAGAAGAAGTATTCAAAGCAATAATGAATGAGAATTTTTCTGAATTAATATGTGACACCAAACCACAGATTCAGGAAGCTCAGAGAACACCAAGCAGGATAAACACCAAAAAACTACATCTAAGCATATCATATCTACACTGTAGGAAACTAAGGATAAAAAAAAAAAATCTTCGAAAGAAGCCAGAGGAAGGAAAGGGAAATCTTACTTATAGAGGAGTAAAGAAGCAAATTAAGCTGTCTTTTCAGAAGCCATACAAGCAAGAAGATAGTGGAGTAAAAAATATTGAGAGGAAAAACTGATCATCCTAGAATTCTGTATCCTGTGAAATTATCCTTCAAAAGTGAAGGAGAAGGACTTTCTCAGACCAACAAAAATAAAGGGAATTTGTTACCAGTAGACCTGCCTTACAAGAAATGTTAAGGAAAGTTCTTTAGAAAGAGGAAATATGATGTAGGTCAAGGAAACTCAGATCTACATAAAGGAAGGCACGACATTAGAGAAGCAGTTAGTGAAGGTAAAATAAAAATTTTTACTTTTTAAAATTCTCAATTGATCTAACAGATAACGGTTTGTTCAAAATAGTGATAGCAACACTGTATTGGATGATTATAGCTTATGTATAAGTACAGTGAATGACAGCAATGGTACAAGAGACAGGAGAGAGGAATTAATAATATTTTGTTATACGCCGAACCTAAAATCAAAGTTTTTTAAAAAAGATATCTGCCCTACTTGTGAAGTCATACAGTGCTCTTGAAAATGGATTTGGGTTATTTATAAGTGTATACTGGAAACTGCAGGGTAACCACAAAAAAATGTAAAAAAGAAGAAGTATAACTGATATGCTGAAAAAAAGAGAGAAAATGGAATCATAGAAAATGCTCAGTTAAAGCCACAAAAGGCAGAGTGGAAAGCAAAGATAGAAACAAAGAACAAAGGCAATGAATAGAAAACTATAACAAATATGGTAGATATAAATTCAACTATAGCAATAATCCCCAAATATTTGGAGATTAAGCAACATAATTCTAAATAATACATGGTTCAAAGAAGACATTTCAAAAGAAATTTTAAAAAATTAAACTACATGAACATACACCTGATTAAAATTTCGTGGAATATAGCAAAAACAGTGTTTAGAGGAAAATTTATAGCATTGAATGCATATATTAGAGAGAAGAAAGATCTAAAATCAATAATCTAAGCTTCCACTTTAGAAACTAGAAAAACAAGAGCAAATTAAATCCAAAGTAAGCTGAAGAAAATAAATAATAAAAATTAGAGCACAAGTCAATGAAATTGAAAACAGAAAATCAATAGAGAAAAATCAATGAAATGAAAAGCTGTTTTTTTAAAAGACCTCTTTCTGTGAGGTCAGGATTGGCCTAAAATTAAACCAAAGACATTATAAGAAAGGAAACTACAAACCAATATCTCTCATGAACACTGATCAGAAAATTCTCAACAAAATATTAGCAAATTTTATCCAACAATTATAAAAATAATTATGTACCTTGACCAAGTAGGATTTATCCCACATATGCAAGGCTAGTTTAATAATCCAAAATCAATTTAAGTAATCCCTCTCAACAGGCTAAGAAAGAAAAACTGCATGATCATATAAATAGAACCAGAAAATGCATTTGCAAAATTCTACACTTATTCATGGTAAATCTTCAACTTGACAAAGACATCTACGAAAACCTATAGCTAACAACACACTTGGTGAGAAACTAGAAGTTTTCCTGCTAATATCAGGCAAGTGGCAGAGGTGTTCTTTTCTCATCACTCCTTTTCAAAAGTTTTGGGAAGTTGAGCTAATACAATAAGAAAATAAAAGGTATACTAATTGGAAAAAATGAAACTGCCTTTGTTTGAAGAACACATGATAATCTAAGTAGAAAATCTGAAAGAATCAACAAAATACTCCTTGATTATAGCAAGGTTGTAGGATGCAAGGTTAATATACAAAAGTTAAATATTTTCCTATATGCCATCAATGAACAAGTAAAAGTTCAAATTGAAAACCCAAAATCATTTTCATTAGCACTTCTGAATATAAAATACTTAGGCATAAATCTAACAAAATTGTACAAAATCTATATGAGGAAAATGACAAAACTCTGGAAGAAATAAATAAATTGAGAGATATTCCATGTTCATGGATTTAACGGCTCAATGTTGTCAAGATGTCATGTTTTCCCAACTTGAGGTATAGAGTCAACACAATCCCAATCAAAATCCAAGTAAAATATTTTTTCGGTACGAACAAACTAATATTAAAGTTTACATGAAGAGTTGAAGATCTAGAATTAGCAACATGTTACCGAGGGAGAACAATGTTGGAGGACTGTCAGTACTTGACTTCAAGACTTCCTATAATCGATGCTAATCACGACAGTGTGGTATTGCTAAATGAATGACCAGTAAGTCAATGAAACAAAATAAAAATCTCAGAAATAGACCATAAATATCATCAGCTGATCTTGGGCAATGAAACAAAAGCAGTATAATGGAGCAAAGATAGTCTTTTCAACAAACGGAGCTGGAACACTTGGACATCCACATGCATAAAAATAAATCTGAATATAAGCTTTATGCTCTTCACAAAAATGCACTCAAAATGGATTATAGACCTAAATGTAAAGAGCAAACTGAATAAAACTCCTAGAAGATAACACGAGAAAATCTAGGTGACCTACAGTATGGCCATGAATTTTTAGATTCAACACCAAAAGCACAGTCCATGAAAGAAATAATTGATAAGCTGAACTTTATTTAAAAACTTCTGCTCTGTTGAAGATCCTATCAAAAAAATATAAGCAACAGATCTTGAGAAAATATTTGCAAAAGATCTATCTGATAAAGGACTTTATCTAAAATAGACAAAGAACTCTTAGAACTCAACAATAAGAAAGTAAACACTGTGATTTAAAAGTGGGCAAAACACTTGAACAGACACCACACCAAAGGAGATATACAGATGGCAAGTAAGCAATTGAGAAGATGCTCCACATCATATCCCATTAAGGAATCATAAATTAAAACAACAGCGAGATGCCACAACACGCCTATTAGAATCACCAAAATTCTAAACACTGGCAACACCAGGTGCTGGGGAAGATGTAGAATAACAGGAACTCTCATTCACTGCTGGTGGGAATGAAAATGGTACAGCTATTTTGGAAGGCAGTTTGGAAGTTTCTTACAAAACTACACTCTTGCCATATGATGCAGTAATCTCTTTAGCATGTACTCGAATAAGTTGAAAACTTATATTCATACAAAAACTTGCACATGGATGCTTACAGCAGCTTTTTGAAGAATTGCCAAATCTTAGAAGCAACTGAGTTATCCTTTAGGAGGTGAGGGGATAAACACATTGTGGTACATCCAGACGATGGAATATTATTCAGTGCTATGAAGAAATTAGCTGTAAAAAGACACGGAGGAAACCTATATGCATAATACTAAGTGAAGGAAGTCAATCTGATAAGGCTACGCACTGTATAATTCCAAGTATGACATCCTGGAAAAGGCAAAACTATAGAGGCAGTAAAAGAGTCGGTGATTGCCAGGGTTTAGTGAGGGAGGCATGAATAGTCAGATCACAGGGGACTTTTAGAGAGGTGGAACTGTTTCATATGCTATTGTAATGGTAAGTACATATCACTGCCCATTTATCAAAATCCATAGCATGTACAACACCAAGAGTGAACCCTTATGTAAACTATGGGTAAACCATGGACTCTGAGTGATGACGATGTGTCAATGTAGGTTCATCAATTGTAACAAATACACCACTCTGGTGGAGGATGTTGATAATGGAGGTTGGGCATGTTGGGGAAGGGGTAGAGGGTAGATGAGAATTCGCCGTACTTTTTTTCTCAGTGTTGCTATGGGACTAAAACTGCTATAAAAAATTAAAGTCTATACAGACTGGTCATGGTGGCTCACACCTGTAATCCCAGAACTTTGGGAGACTGAGGTGGGAGGATCTCTTGAGGCTGGGAGTTTGAGACCAGCTGGCAAAATAGTGAGACCCTATCTCTACAAAAACAAAAATCTAGCCAGGCATGGTAGGGTGCATGTGTAGTGCTAGCTATTCAGGAGGCTGAGGCTAGAGGATCACTTGAGCCCAGGAGGTTGAGACTGCAGTGAGCTATGATTGTGCCACTACACTCCAGCCTAAGGAACACGGTGAGATCCTATTAGAAGAAAAGGAAGGAAAGGAGAGAAAGGAGGGGAAGGAGGAGAAGGAGGGGAAAGAAGGAAAGAAGGCAGGAAGGCAGGTAGGAAGGAAGGATCTGTATATAAAAAAGAAAATCAGATGGTTACTCTTTTACTGGAAATCTAACAGAACAAATGTCTACACAGACTTGTATGTAAATGATCATAGCCACTTTATATCATCATAGCCCAGAATTGGGGGGGGGGGAATATTGATATTTTGGACTATAGATCCCAAAGAACTGTAGAAAAGTGATAAAACAGTGACTGTTAGATTCTGAGCAGACAGCACCCTTGGTAGATATCCAGCCGGAAGCAGAATCATTACTGAGGATGATCTGCATGTTCTTGGGCTCATAGAGGTGCAAGGGCTGAATCAGACTTGAGAAGTGGGGCCTGGCTGGCTGTGGAGATGAGCTCTGTCAACGAAAGGCTGCAGCCCTGTGCTGGACATGAGGGTTTGCTGAACTTGCTGCATGTGGGCGGCTGAGCAGCGGCACTTTATACTTGGGGTATGTACATCTTGTGCTCTCTCACAGAATGTGTGATTTGCTTTTCTATATTTTAATTCTTGTCGGGCCAGCACCTGATGATTCAAAACCTCACCTTGTTCCTTATCGAACGTGTCAAAGGCTTTTTTCAGTCTTTCAAACTTGGATTTATTTTTGGCCTCTTCCTCCTTTTTCTTGTCCCTCACAGTTCATCTTTTATCAAACACTTCTCAACATTTTCTAGCTTATTCTGTCCCTCCCTCTCAGCCACAGCCACCTCAGGCCTAGTTGAACGCATCATATTGCTCCCAGCTGCCCTCTGCCTTCCAATTTATTCTGCAAACAAGTCAGGATCATATTGTTTATGCTGGTTTTGATCATGCCCCTGCAATCCGATAATTCCAGAGCACATCCCAAATGCCTTTGCGCTCCAGTTAAACTTGAACATGTGGCCTAAGTCTCTCTCTTCTCCTTCTCTCCATTCCTCTTTCCATTTTAAAAAAATTAATTTGGTTGTCTATGTCACTGCTACTGTTCTGTGATCACATACATCCAGTCCTGATTATGCTTTAAACACACTGCCTCTCAAATCCAGGGCACAAAAAACATGGCTGCACATGGCCTGTAATACCCTCTACATTTCCTAGGCAGCCGGCCGAAGAGATCATGCCATGAATGTCATCGTAGAGGGTTTTCCCTGGAACCTCAGAAAGTGACCTGATTTGGAAGCAGTCTTTGCAAGTGTCATTAGTTAAGATGAAGTCATACTGAGTAAGGGAGGGCTCCATAGCCAACACTGCTATCCTTATAAGGAGAGGAGAGGACACAAAGATGCACAGAGGTCACATGTAGATGGAGACAGAGCTTGGAGTGAAACAGTCATGAGCCAAGAGATGCAGGAGTCACCAGAATCTGCACTGGGCAAGGAAGGGTCCTTGCTGAGAGCTGTCTACAATGGTGTGGTCCTGCTGACACTTTGATTTTGGACATCTGGCCTCCAGAGCTGTGAAATAATAAATCTCTCTTGTTTTAAGCCAGCAAGTGTGCTGTGATTTCTTATGGCAGCTCCAGTGGTCAGGTGCAATGAAATGAACATGAACATGGACACTGGAGAAGCTCTGGTTTCAAATTTGGACATTCTTATTTACCCTTTAACCTTGTGCTGGTAACCTAACCTCTCAACCTCAGTCTCCTTATCTGTTTAAATAGGGATAATCATACAGATACACTGCAAGGTGGGTGTGAAGATTAAATTAGGCAACACATGTACAATGCCAAGAGAGAGAATATCCTTTCCTCCTCTGCTCCTCACATTCCTACCTTGGTCCACTGAGGAGGAGGAGAGGTGTCTGTTCCCCTCCCCACCCAAGGAGCAGTAGAGTGCTCCTTCTCAGCCTCCTCCTCAATCCCTGGGCATCTGTTCCATCACAGCTCAGGGCCTGACATTGACCGGCTCCTGTCTTCATGATGGTCATGGCCCCTGTGTAAAAGGTGAAATCAAGCTGTCTTTCCTTCTCTCCCACTGTCTCCTCCTTGGGAAAAGTTGTCCCGTCTATTTCTTGGTCCCTTGTACAGTTTGGATGGTTGTCCCCTCCAAATATCATGTTGAAATGTAATCCCCAATGTGGGAGGTGGGGCCTGGTAAGGGGTGATTGGCTTGTGGTGGCAAATCCCCCATGAATGGTTTAGGGTTGTCCCCTTGGTGATGAGTGAGTTCTTTCTCGGTTCACACAAGATCTTTCTGTTTAAAAGAGTGTGGCACCTCTTGCTTTTCTCTCTTGCTCCAGCTCTCCCCATGTGATGTGCCTTCTGCCCCTTCACCTTCCACCATGATCATGAACTTCCTGAGGCCCTCACCCGACGCAGATGCTGAAGCCATCCTTGTAAGACCTGCAGAACCATGAGCCAATTCAACCTCTTTTCTTCATAAATTACCCAGCCTCAGGTATTCCTTTACAGCAATGCAAAAATGTACGAATCCCTGCCCCCCCACCCCACCTGGGTGTGTGAGGCAAGACTAGATTCCACACCCTGAAGTTGGTTGGGCCAGCCTCTTTGGAGTCTTCTAGATCTTTGTCCTATCTTTGTAGACCTGACCAAGTAGGCTGATTCTAAGAAAAAGATCTACCGAATGACCAGTCCTAAGCTATGTTTTCCCAGTTGGAGTTTAGCAGATTCCTGTAGTTGGAGTTGTGGATTCTTGTAGGACTGATAAGCACTGAAATTTATTTCCTGTTCGTGACTATGCTCCATGAGGAGAAGGCATGAGTGGCCCTGCAAACCCCAAACAGCCACCAAAGTCCTCAGACAGCACCAATTCCCTCATAGTCCTTACTGGCTTGCTCCTGGAAGGGAGAATATAATTTACAAAGGTGTGCATATAAATATATAGATGGCAGTGATAACACCTGTTCATTTAACCTAAAAATATAAAAAGGGAAAGAGACTTGATGGGAGACTCACTCGTCCTGCAAACTTGGAATTACCAATTTATCTTACTTTCAGTGGACTGGCTTCTCTATCATGCTCATCACAGTGAGACCCTGGATAATGACTAATGGCCTCAGCAGGTGAAAAATGCCTCTATTCATGAACAGAGGTTCATTATACTGCTCCTGCCTAGGCTGAAAATTTTTGTTGGCTTCAAGTAAAAGATTCTATTCTGATAAATCCCACTGGTAAGAGAAAAAGTTTGTGTTCTCATAGTGTGCTGGAATTTCACAACATGTACCTTCCACAGCAGGTCTCAAGCTCCAAAAAAATAAAAAAAAATAAAAAAAATCGATGTACCCAAAAAAAGATCATGTGATCAATTTTGCAAAAATGAGTTTGTCTTTTTTACCTCCTGTTATCTGCTAGTCTTTCTCTCTACAGGGAGCTCTAGTTTTCCTTCCCCTGCCCATAGCCTGTTTTCCATTCATGCCCACAAACAGCACTCTGCATGCTGAGGGGTGCAGGGTATGCCAGCCCTCTCATACGACAGGAAGTGCTATGGGTTCGGCCTCATCATAGACTCTTGGGGCCTGCGCTAGCCCATTTTTGCATCACTGTGAAGGAATATCTGAGGCTAGGTAATTTACAAAGAAAAGAGGTTTATTTGACTTACGGTTCTGCAGGCTGTGCAGGAAGCATGGATCCAACATCTGCTTATGGGGAAGTCTCAGGAGGCTTCCAATCATGGTGGAAGGTAAAGGAGAAGTTGGTATATCACATGGTGAGAGCAGGAACAAGAGAGAGAGGTGGGAGGTGCCACACTCTTTTAAACAACCAGATCTCGTATGAACTCAGAGTAAGAACTCACTCATTACAGTGAGGAGGGCGCCAAACCATACCTGAGGGATCCACCCCCATGACTCAAACACCTCCCACCAGGCCCTACCTCTTACACTGGGGATTACATTTCAACATGAAATCTGGAGGACACAAGCATCCAAACCATATCTGGCCATGTCTTGGTAATTCATTAACTCGTTGACTTATCAGCACTCCTCTTGGCTTCTGTGCCTGCTCAGACACTGCACTCTAGCCCTTGTTCTTGCCTAAGAGCTGGGCTTTTGCCCTGCAAACCCCCTGTATCCTAATGCAGAAACCAAAACCCCACTTTATTCTCTTGATCTGTACTCAATACCTCTCCTTCCTCAGGGACCGGTTTTGCCTTTCTGAAACGAGCATTGTGTCCATGTACCTGATTCCCTCTATGTGATGCTAGGTCCACCCATGGCTGACTTCCCACCCACTGAATCTACAGGCTGTCTGTGTGCTGTGCTCTGATACCATATTTTTCTTTACTTCATTTGTCTTCATAGTGCCACAGAGGTGTAGTGGGGGATCAGGGGGCAAGGAGGATTTCCGGAAGTGGTGAGGTTTAAGCTGATGTTCTGTTTTTGTTGCCTCCTGTGAATTTTCCCTGAAGCAAGTTCTGTCTTTGTAGAAGCTTCAGCATAATGGGATATCTGAGCACAACACTCACGGACCTTCGGAATTTGATGCTTTGAGGCTACTTGCCAGGGCTACTTTTCCAGCTTCATTGTGCACTGTGCCAGCATTTTCTTTCCACGTTTTGAGGTTAAGCTGCACACTGCAACAGTGTTTTCTTCCCAAGTTTTGAGGTTCAGTTGTATTGAAGTGCTTGTCATTTCTTGAGCGCTTCATGCTTTCTTACATCTCCTTTGCATCTCACATGATGCAGTTGACAGTCTTGTTTGTTTAGTCTTTCCTTACCCCTTACCCTGTAACCCACCAGCAAGTTAGATGGTGGCCTATGTTCTGCAAAAATCCTATCACTGGGGGTTCTCTGGTTTCTTGGTCCTACGCATTCTGTTCTCACCTGTTTAGATCTTGATCAAGCACCAGGTTTGGAAATCATCTTTCCCTTTAACTGTAGCCCCAAAATGTCTCCTTTCTCAATTATAGTAGCTGTTGTCTTGACTACACATGTAGCATTTAACCATTAACACTATTTCCTTGTTTAATGGTGATGTGTGTACACCGTTCTGGTGGCAGGGACTCTGGCTATATTTTATTTCCCTAAGACACTAGAATAGTGAGGGGTGGGGCTCTTGATAAACTAGGTACAAGAAGCTCATTTTCCTTTCTTTGGGAGAGACATGTTGCTGGTTCCAGGAGCCCCGTTGACTCAGTATCCAATGCCTTAAACACTATCCCTCAGGGGTTCCAGGACGAAAGAACTCACACACCACATGCCTTAGTACTGATGGTTCCTATGGTTAGTCTGTCTTTATCACTTATAAGTTAATCTAATACATCAAAGGGGACAATTTCCCATACAAATAACTGTCCTATTTAAAATTGCCCTCGATTGCATTTATCTACAGTTTCACTAGATCTCTCCATGACACATGCAGTTTTTTAGAAGTCATGGTGATTTACAAGTAGAAGGTTCTGCATTTGATGGGCCAGGGTTTCCTGGAGTTCTAATCCAAGCCCTATTCCCTATAGATCAAGCCACTGTACCTACTTTTCCAGAAGGGTAGGAAACCCAAACTCAGTCTGATGTGGTTATACTCAAGTAAACAAACATACAACTTACCCAGGGACCCCAAACAAATAACAAACAATCTGGGAAGAGGGCATGACCTCTCAGGTAGATTACCTCCTCCTCGTCATTTCTATTTTCGGTAGAAGGCTGATTTAGCAGGTCTGTATCTCCACTGGGGACCCCCTGGTTGTGCTGATGTTTGCTGTAGTTACCAGGCTAATGGCTCCTTGGTAAGTTGTTTGGATTTGCTAATAATTCCTAATGAGGATAATTAAGCAAACAAAGCAAAGGGTAGGGAATAGAGTGTGTAAATATAGATACATTTAATGATGCACTGACTGATACTTTCTGTTCATTGATTGTTAACTGTGAGAATCTACCCGAAAGATACTTGAGGTATGAACAGACACAGGGCGCTGCCACAGTTGCTTTTTCTGGATCTCTCTCTTCTCCTCCCTTCCCTTAACACCCCTTCCACTCTCCTTTACTTCTTTCTTTCTCCTTCCCTCCCACCTCGCTCCCTCCTGCCCTCCCTCTTCCTTCCTGTGGTAGGAGGAGTTAGGTCAGGTCAATACATTGGCAGGAGTTTTAGGGAAAGGGTGGTTATTCTCCATGAATCTAACTAATTAGGCTTCTTGCATGGATGGAGAGTTTTAGGGGGTTGGTGGGTTAGAAAGCAGTGTGACTTGGCAACTGCCAAGGGACTAGGGGACGAAACCACTAAGAGGACTGCTGGTCTGGCTGGCAAAGGCAGTGGAGTTGGGAGTCAAATATGGCGAGGTGACAGGACAGGTCTGTGATAGACAACCGCCCAGCAGAAGCACTTGGACTCAGGTGAATGGAGGCTGTTCTTTGGAAGCGATGAAAAGCAACTTTGGCAAAATGAAATGATTTCAAGTTCAAGAACTTCACAGGGGAGTGTGGAAGAAAGCTCCTGTGATTGAGTGTGGGTTTGGGAAAGAATAGAGAGGAGTCAAGTCTGAGAAAAGAGCCACTGTAGTGACTTAGGGCACTTCTACAATCATGAACCAAAAGGACACAGGAGTGCTGCCCAGACAGCAGGGGACACATCTGGTCAGGTGAGTTACCTGAGCTTGTGTGTATGGGGTCATAGTCATCTGTATTTAACCTAGTATAAATTAACACAGAGAAAAACATGAAGGATCAGAATTCACAAACATGTGTTCCATTAGTCAAAGGAGAAACGATATCATCATACACGGTGGAGCTTCTGAGAAACTCCTCTGTACCCTGGTGAGAGGATGAAGGTGAGTGAGACAAGGCAAATAATGTCCTAGGATGATTACAAAAATTGTTTTGACTTTGTACACTCCTTAGAAAGATCTAGCTTTCCCTGTAGGTCCCTGTACTGTGCTTTGAGAATTGTTCTCGGGAAAGAGAGGATGAATGTAGATTTCCATATAAGATGAGAGATGAAGAAAATAAGAACCGTTGTCTATTGTTTAGAAGCTCAATTATAATTTCTTTCTTGCACCAGATGAGCCTTGAAAACAGAAAATACCACTAGCCTATTTCTTAGCCCCTGTCACTCACCAACTCTCTTGCTTTAGGTGTCTGTGGCTCTGTCTGTGTCTCTGCCTTTCTCTTCCTCTGTGTTGCTTTCCCCTTTTTCTCACTTCCTCTTCCTCTTTGACTCTCTCTCCTCCTATCCTCTTCTCTTTTTTTCTCCTCTGGGCTTCTTCAGCTCTCTCACTGAATGTCTGTATCTCTATATTTTTTCTTTCTCCAAAAGTAACAGTTTCCCCCTTTCACTCTCAGTATTGTTCATTTGCCCCTCCCCATATGTTTTCTTGATATATCTTGCCGAAGTTGACAACTGTGCTTGTCTTTTCAACAAACCAGCTTTTGGCCATTAAAAGTATCATTTGCTATGACGTTAATTTCTCCCCCTTATGCGTCTCTTTCTTCTACTTTCTTTGGATGTATTCCAACAGTCCTTTTCTTCCTCTAAATTTTTAAGTGCTATGCTTACCTTATTTTTGTCCTTTTCAAATATATGTGTGTAAGGCTGTAACCCTCCAGGCATAATTTTGTTCTTTTAAAATTTTCATTTAAACTCTAGACTCAGGGGGTATATGTGCAGGTTTACTGCCAGGGCATATTGCATGATGCTGAGGTTTGGGCTTCTATTGAATCCATCGCCCAAGTAGTGAGCCTAGTACCCAATAGAAGGTTCTTCAGCCCTTGCCATTCTCTCCCACTCACTATTCTTGTAGTCCCCAGTGTTTATTGCCTTCATCTTTATGTCTGTGTATACTCAAGATTTAGCTCCTACTTATAAGTGAAAATATGTGTTATTTGGTTTTTCTGTTAGGATAATGGTCTCCAGCTGCATCAATGTTGCTGCAAAGGACAGGATTTCATTCTATTTTATGGCTGCATAGTATTCCATGGTATATATGTACCACATTTTCTTTATCCAGTCCACCATTGATGGGTACCTGGGTAGATTCCATGTCTCTGCTCTTGTGAATAGGCCTGTGATAAACACATGAGTGCAGGTATCTTTTTGGTTGAACGATTTATTTTTGTTTGGGTATAAATATAATTTTAAATGCATCTCACAGCTTTGATAAATAGTATTTTTAATCATCATTTGGTTTTAAGTATTTATATTTTTATTTTATTTGATCCATGAGATATTCTCTTGTGTTTTACAATTTCTAAATATATATGTGCGTATGTATACATTTTTATGTTATATTTTTCATGATGAGTTTTATCCTAATCATGTTCCAGGCAGACAGAAAATACAATCTTACAGACTCAACTTTCATAAATGTTTCATAGATGCTTGAACAGAATATATATTCCTTATTTATTGAATGTACTTGTCATGTACATGTACATGTACATGAACTCAAACTTATTAATTTTGTTAATTATTTTTTGTTGTTCTTTATCTTTTCTGATTTTTTCTTGCTTGATTTATCAAGTCCTAAGAGGTATATCCTGAAACTTCTCATGTGATAGAGGATTTCTCTACATTCTGATAATTTTTGCTTTACATATTGTGAATGTTATTATGTGTTTAGGCTTTTTAAAGAAGTTTAGGCTTTTTACATATTTCTGGTGAGTTGAAACTTTGGTTACCATAAAATGACTTTTATCAAATGACTTGCACCCACCTGAGGGTATTGTCTTTAAGGACTCCTGGCTATTTGCAAAATTCCTGACCTAGCCTCATATTATTCTTAGAGATCCAAGCATTATTTCATGTTTTCAGAGAAGTTGTTGTGTATTTAAACATAGATCCTGGGGCTTCAGAGATTAACAGATGTCCTAATGAAAGCTTCAGTCTTTAGACCTTATCCGTTTCTCTAAATTCATGCTAGCTTTGTTTGCTTTTTCTTTTTCTGTTTCCCCCCCGACTCCCCTGGCTGACTTCAGATGATTCTCTTCCTGTGTATTTGAAAAGTTTTAAAAATCATTCCTGTACTATTTTATCCATCATCTATGTGTCCTTTATTGGAGGATTTCTCCATCCAAACATCTATCATAGCATTTTTCCAGGAATGGAAGTTCCATTCTCAATTCTTCACACATATATTGTGTGTGTCTGTGATTCACCCTAATTCCTTTACTTGATCCTTTCTTTTATTTAAACTACTATTACTAAGGTGTTACTTTCTTTTGTTTTACTGATTATAAAGTAATTCAAATATATGGTAGAAAGTTTGAAAACCAACGCAAAATATTGAGGAGAAAAAACTACTTGCAATAATCAGTTAGAATCAAATAGCATTTTGGGGGGCCAGGTTTATTGAGATACAATTTGTATATCTCAACTTGTATAAAATTTACCTCTGTTAACTGCACAAATACATGACTTTTGACAGATATTTATTGCAGTGTAATCACCACCACAGTCGTGATATAGAACATTTCAGACACGTCAGAAAGTTCTTTTATACCCTTTTGCAGTTAATTCTCTCTCTGCAACTCCTGACCCCTGAAAACCACGACATGCCATTGATATAGTTTTGTCTGTTCTAGAATTTTACAAATGTAGAATCATAGAGTATGAGTCTTCTGTGTTTGTCTTCCTTCACTTACCATAATGCTTTTGAGAGTCAATGCTGTTTCATATATTTAGTAGTCTCATCTTCATTTTAAATTCTGAGTAGTATTGCGTTGTATGGATATTTTAAAAATTGTTTATCCATTTACCATTTGGTAGAAATTTGGATTGTTTCCAGCTTTTGACCATTGTGAGTAAAAATACTACTGTGGAAATTCATGTATTGTACAAGTCTTCTTTGCTTGCAAACCTTTATTTCACTTGGATAAATATTTAGGATTGGAATTGCTCAGACATTTGGTAAGTTTGTTTTTAACTTTACATGAAATTGCCAACTTTTTTCCAGTGTAGTTGCACCATTTCAGGTTTCCACCAGCACCAACACTTGGTATAGCAGTTGTCCCTTGGTATGCACCAGGAATTGGTTCCAAGACCCCTGTGCATTCCAAAATTCATACTTGCTCAAATCCTGCAGTGGGCCCTGTGGAACAGCAGATACATTCAGCCTCCCATATACACAAGTTTTGCATCCCACGAACACAGTATTTTTAAGCCATGTTTAGTTGAAAAAAATCCACATATAAATGGACCTGTGCAATTTAAACCTGTGTTATTCAAGGGTCAGTTGTAGTTTTAAATTTCAGCCATTCTACTGTATGTATATTGGTGTCTTACTTCAGTTTTTTAATTTCCATTCTCAATGAACAATAATTTAGAGCACTGTTTTCATATGGTTATTTGGTGTCTGCATATTATTTTTGATAAAGTATCTCCATCTTTTGCCCATTAAAAATGTGTTGTCTTCTTAGTATTGAGTTGTGTTTGTATATTCTTATATATTTATATATTTAATAGGTTATCTCTTTATTTTCCCAACAGTGTTTCTTGCAGAGCAAAATATTTTAATTTTTGATGAATTCAAATTTATCACTTTTTCTTTCATACTGCGTCGCATCCTATTTTAAAAATCTATACTTAATCTGAGATTATTAAGATTTTCTGTTATGCTTTTAGTAGAAATGTTATAGTTTTACCCCTTATGCTTAAGTCTATGATCCATTTTGAATTAAGTTTTCATGAATGATGTGTGAGGTAAGAGTTAGTGTTTCTCTCTGTCTCTCTCTGCATGTGGATATCTAACTCTTCCAGTATAATTTGTTAAAAGTTTATTTCCCCGTTGAAATGTCTTGGCACCTTTTGTTGAATAGCAGTTAACCTTATTTATGCAGGTCTAGTTCTGAACTCTACATTCTGTTCTCTTGAATAATAATGATTATGCCAACATCACATTTTCTTATGACAATACGGCTTTCTGGTGAGTATTAGGTAGTGTAGGCCCTCCAACTATGTTCTTTCTTTACAAAATTGGTTTGGCTATTCTAGGGGACCTCTGTATTTTCATGTAGTGCGATTAGTTTGTCAATTTCTACCAAAAATCAGCTAGAATTTTGATGGGAATTACATTGAATATATAGATGAATTTGGAAAGAATTGCCCTCTTAACAAAATTGAGTGTATCTCTCCATTTATATAGATCTTTTAAAATTTCTCTCCGCAATGTAGTGTAGTTTTCAGTGTATAGTCTTGCATATCTTTGTTTAATTTCTAACTAGATATTTCATAATTTTATGAAAGGTATTGCTTTAAAGTTTTATTTTCTGATTTTACATTGCTAGTATTTAAGAATAAAATGATTTTTAGATCTAAACCTTGTATCCCATGACTTTTCTAAAGTCATTTACTGGTTCTAGTAGATTTTTGATAGATTCTTTGGGTTTACTAGATAGATCACCAAGTTGTCTCTGAGTAAAGACTGTTTCACTTCTTCCTTTCCAGCATATATGCATTTCAATTCTTTTACTTGCCTTATTACACTGGCCATTCGTTATAATGTTGAGTAAAAGTAGTGAGAATATTTTTGTCTTTTTCTTTATTTACAGGGAAGGAAAATCAGTCACTCTATCAGGACTATTAAAGAGAATAACTACAGCTTTTTTGTAATGTCATTTATTAGATTGAGGAAATTCTCTTCTATTTGCAATTAGCAGTTTTTAAATCATGGATGAGTGCTGAATTTTTATAAAATTTTGTTTAATTGTATCTATTGACACTATCATGTAGTTTTTTATTTTGTAAATATGGTGAATTAGATTGATTACTTTTTGAATGTCAAGCCAATCTTGAATTTGTAATATACACCCTATTTGGTCATGATATATATACTACCTTTTATATATTGCAGGACCTGATTTGCTAATAAATTATTAAGGATTTTGTGTCTATGTTCACAAGACATAGTAGTTTGTGGTGCCTTTTATGCAATGTTTGTGTCTGGTTTTGGTATCAGGGCAATGCTGGCCTTGTATCAATTAGGATGTGGTTCTGCCTCTTTTCTGAAACAGTTTGTGCACAATTATATCATTTCTTCTTAAGTGTTTGTTTGAATTAATTAGTAAAATCTTCTTGTCCTAGAATTTTCTTTATGAGAAGAATTTTAACTATAACTTAAACTAATTTTCTTTTATTTTTGTTTTTTTCTTTGAGAGTATACAGCTTATGTCCTGTTATCTATTTTTGGAGTGACTTGTCTATAAATACCAAGTCATTTATCTATTTTATCAAAAGTGTTGAATTCATTAGCATAAAGCTGCTCATGATATTCCTTATTTTCATATTAATAGCTGTAGGCTCTGCACTGATGCCTTGTTTCTCATTTCTGCTGTTGGTAATTTATGTCTTCTATCTTTTTGTTCATGACTAACCTCTAACTAGGTTAGTCATAAACCTCTAACTAGAGCTTTATTAATTTTATTAACCTTTACAAAGAACCAGATATTTATCTTGTTGGTGTTGTCTCTTTTTTCTGTTTGTTTTAGCTTATTAGTTTCTGTTCTTATGTTTACTATTTTCTACTTCTAATTATTTAATGTTTAATTTTTTCAATTTTTTTCAAATTTCTTAAGGTAGGAGTTTAGGCTGTTGATTTTAGATATTTATTATTTTCCAATACATGCATTAATGCAAAAAAATTACCTCTATGCACTGCTTTAGTTTCATATCACAAACTTTGATATAATCTAATTTTCATTCTGTTTAAAGTATTTAAACATTCCCATTGTGATTTATTTGATCCCATCATTGCTCTCTGATGTTTTGCCTAATTTCCAAATATTTGAGCATTTTCTTGATATTTTCTTGTTTTGATTTCTGATTCCACTGCAGTTAGAGTACATACTCTATATTATTTCAATCCTATTATTTGGAAATAATATGTCTCTTGATGAATTTTTCTCTTTACTATTATGTACTTTTGGCAATAGTAATTTCTCTAAAAGTTGCATTTTCTAATATTAATATAATCAAATAAGCTTTCTTTTCAGTGTTAGCACAGTATATCATTTTTCATACTTTTACTTTTAAGCTGTATGGTTTTGTTTGTTTAAAGTGAGTTTCTTCTAGACAACATTTAGCTGGATTTTGCTTTTTAAAAACCTTTTATTTTATTTTACTTTAAGTTCCAGGATACATGTGCAGAATGTGCAGGTTTGTTACATAGGTATACATGTGTCATGGTGTTTTGCTGCACCTATCAACCCATCATCTAGGCTTTAAGCCCAGGGGCATCAAATATTCCTTTGGATGTCTTTGACACCAAGTTCATTTTCTTCTCTCTCATGATGGCAGAGAAACTTTTTGTGTATCACTAGAAATACAACTGTCACACTTCCTGGTGGAAATTAATGTTTAGTGTATGGGCTTGGATATGCAGGAGAAATGATGACAAGTCAGCATAGTTCTGAGGGTTTTGAGTATCGCTGGGCTTCCACGGTACTTTCTTCTCTGTTATTAAAGTAGAGCAAAAAAGCCATTAATTATGTGATTTTGTTTAGGCAAATATGTAACTAGTTAAATTGTAGATTTAACCTTGTTGGGGTCCAAGGATGCTTTCCATAGTGTTCCTGAATTGGACTGGCTTAGAGAGCTAAGTGTCTCTGTCACTAAACCTTATCAAAACTGACAAATGATGTAGTTTTCGAAAAATACCTGACAGAAACACTGGCTTATTTTTTGACTTTGGATATATTTAGAAACTTCCTTTGTTTTTAATTAAGAAAAAGGACATCAATATCTTCCATATTGAAGGGAGTGGTAGGCAGGACTAATTTTACATATACATATATAAATTTATGTATATATAAATAGTAAGATAATGTATATATATAATCTTTTACTTCCATGATTTTCTTCTCCTTTTGGGAGTTTGCAAATAGTTTTTGATTATGGCAAATACTCCTCATTGCTAATTTTTGGTGACAGGGAATATTATCTCTTTCTTCTTTAGAAAATAGCGGGAGGGGAAGCCCTCTCTTCTACTTTGAATTAGAGGAGGTGCTTCATTTGTTTGTGAGGAACCGCCCTTGGGGATCTTTTCCTTTCCTCCTTTCCTATATTAACGATGGTACTGCAGAAAAGGGAGAGTCTCTGCTTGTCTTTGTCTGATTCTCCTGTCCTCACCTTGGAAGTTACATTTTCTCTAAAGAATGAGCTGAATTCAGTTGAACTGCTGCTGCGATCTGGGAAAGCATTCTCACTCTCTTCAGGTTGTCTAAGTGCAGACATGGATGTGCAGGTTTGCTGGAACCTCCTGAGGATGTGCAATGGTTCTGTTCACGCCCTGGATCAGTTCTTTTGGGAGTGGACATTCTTTCTCTCCCTCATGCACAGCCTCAGGCACATGGCTTGAGCTATGGCGGTAGGCAGTACAGCCATCACCCAGGTACACCCCTTCCCTAAGAAGAGGCTCATTGGGTTACACTCGGGTACCGTTGTTATCTGGCTTATTGTCCATAGCATCAACATAGAGTCCTGAGGTCAGTTCAAATCATCAAACCAGGGACGTTACTTATCATTTGAAAACTTGTTTGGAAAGATAATCTTGGGTTGTTCGGTGGAATCAGTCGTTGACTGGCAAATCTCCACAGAATGTGGGGTCAGTTCTCTCAGGTTCAGGAAGCATGTAATCTCTGTAAGATTCATTAATTTTTAAAAAAGACACAGGCATACAAAAACAGAACAAAATGAAACTCCTTTATTGGATGCCTACTATGGATTATGTGCCAGGCCTTCCTCATCATTTTGGGACATGTGAGTATAAACAAGACCAGGCTATATGGCCAGGCATTGTGTGGCTCACACTTGTAATCCTAGTGCTTTTGGAGGCCAAGGTTCAAGGTGCAAGGTTCAAGGATTGCTTGAAACCGAGAGTTCGAAACTAGCCTGGGCAACATAGTGAGACCATGTCTCTGCAAAGAAAAAAAAAAAAAAAAGAGAAAAAGAAAGAAAAGCTAAGAAGCTAGGGTGTGGTGGCGCATGCCTGTAGTCCCCATTACTTGAGGGGCTGAGGCAGGAGGATTGCTTGAGCCCAGGAAATCGAGGCTGCAGTGAACTGTGATTGTGCTGTTACATTCTAGCCTGGGCAACTGAGTGAAACCCTGTCTCTACAAAAACAAAGCAAAACACAACAAAAAGACCTGCCTATGTCTTCATGAACTTTGCAGTATAGTGGTAGAACATGTGAGGGCCTGTTTTGTCGTACTTCTTGGATACTCGGTGGGTTTATGAAACCTCAATGGGGAGCTCTGAATACCATCAGGCCTTAGCCTGAATCTCTATAAAGTAATTTCTGTGTATGAGTGCCAACTGCTAGGGACAGTTCTGCTGAGCAAACTCTAAAGTCGTATGCACCGGCTTACAGTTATAACTCATTTGGGACTGAGAGGAGAACTTGTTATTTGGTTTCCTGTCTCCTGATCCAGATGTTACATTTTGTCATGGGCATGGAAAGCCCCCAAACTCCCCAAGACAGTACCTGGTTCATTCTGGGAGTTTCCAGATGTCCTGTCTTTCGTATTTCCAGAGGAATTAATGAAAGTGTAGAAACTCTACTCTCTATCCTGTAGCTTCCTTGCTATACAAATTAATCTGGGGTTAGACAGTTTTCTTCTTGACGAAGTTTTAGTATTTTGTGAGACAAAAACTCTGAGTTGAGGTGGAAATATTTTTCTATCATGGGACATTACTCAGGATGCAATAAACTGTTTTGCTTGTGGCAAAATTTGCAAACCTTCGCTCAGTGAAAAGTACATGTGTTTCTTAGTGATGAAGCTGGTGAAACGTCAAATTTACCCATTTCTCTCCACATGGGTAATTTTTTGAGCATTGCACTCCCACTTACTTCATGTGCTCTGTTTTCATCCAGGGCTATAATTAGACCAACAGGGGTGTCTGTTTTTATCAAAAACATAAAGACTCAGGAAGATAAGTATGCCAGGATTGCACAAATCCAAATCTGGACTCAGTTCTTAGTGGACTATTTTTCCCCCAACCTCTTTTTCCCCCATCCTCATTACATTTAAAAAGTATGAACTTATTGGAAGCTTTACATAAACTAACACCTAAAGTTCTCTCAGCCCAAGGTTGATGTGAGCACGTGTGTGTAAGTGTGTGGTGATGTCTAGTGCCAACTGATCCTGTCTAAAAGCCATTTGCTATTCTAACTGGTAGGACAGCAGGCAGGTTAAAATATTAATTGTAAAGCTGCCATAACTTATCAGGAGAAATCAGAAGTCTTCTTAATTCAAACAGCTGCTAATTAATTTGCCCTTGCCAACTCTAAGAAATAATAGAGCAAAAGAAAGAGTTAGAATAATCAGAGGCAAATCTGGTAAAAATAGTTTAGATTTCATTGGAATCCTTTGAGGAAATGTTACATTAAAAATAAATAGCATAAATTATTGAATTATTTGTCAAGCAAAAATTAGGACTTTTAGAAAGTTGCCGATGTGGCTATACCATTTAAAAATGTTTGTTTTTTTCGAGCCCATCAGTGAGAGAGACAACATTTAGATAGCAGTACTGGATATTTGAAAATTCTTACACCCTGTGAAGTGACATGGAGAAGTGACCAATACAACTTTGCCAACTATACTCCATTCTTGGTAACTGCCCACTAGGAAGGATTTCTTTCCAAGTCTATCACTAATTCAGCTATTGTTTACATGAGAACTAGAGGCAGATGATAGCAGCTTGATCACTGGTTTTTTACTTAGATGATCAATGATGCTCAGAATAGTGTTTGTATGTGTAAGCATGGATGTGTAGTGGATATGGTGTGTGTGTGTCTGGTGTGTCTGTGTATGTGTGTGTGTGTGTGTGTGTGTGTGTGTGTGTGTGCAGGGTAGGTATCACCATATTCCCTCTGGTGGTTTGTCTCTGGGATTGGTGCTTCTGCAATCTCCCACCTCTTAGAGCCACTTTAAGATATTTATTGATTCTCTCCAACCATCCTGCCAATCTTTTTATCCTTAAACAGGAATAAACTCCTACAGCTGAATCTATTCAGGATTTCCGTGTGTATGTGTGAAAATTTATATGATGCTCAATCCTTTAAAAAAGCTTTTATTATTTTATTCAAACAACTTTAAAAGTAAAAAGTATTTTATCACACTTTAAAAAATATTTTATCGTAAAAAGTAAGAGATGTTTGTCCACCTAATTTCTTGCTTTCTTTCTTTTGTGTCCCTAGATTACCTTAGCCTCTGTTTCCTGCCAGTGGGAACAGCAAGGGTGAGGGTCTTAGGAGTCAACATGTTTGAGTTCAGAACCAATTCAGAGTTAAGAGCCAAGAGACACACAAATAGAGATATAAATTCAACTTTGTTTCTGATAAAATCAACTGGAGAATGTGTTTTTTTTAATTTGCATGCAAATGGCTTGCTCAAATGCCCTGACTGGATTAGATGGATTCATACCCCCTGACATGGACAGCTCTGGGCATCTCCAGGTGCCACTGTGGGGCAGGCCCGGCCTGCTAGGCAGAGAGAGAACCACTGTGGTTTGCAGAATATGCTGTAATCAGTTTCCCCTACTAGTTAGACAAGTCACTCATCACCTGATGATAGAGGTGCCAGAAGGGTGTGTTACACTCAAGTGCCTCCCATGGAAACATGAAGTGTGGGGAATAACTGTTCCCCACTAAGAGCAAGTGGGATTGATTAATCCCTTGAGCCACAATATGCAGTGAGACAAGCAATTTATGTAGGGACTGAGTTCTGCAGCTAGTGTACTTATCTCTCATAGGAGGCATTCCTTGTTTTTAAGGCAATCCTGTTTTTTCTGTTGGCCTGATGTGTTTAATAAAGCTCCTTTCACTTTCAAACCTGTTCTAGTATGCCCGGCCTAGTGTGGATAATTAATTATATGGTCCTCATAGTGTCTGCAGATAAAGAGGTCAATAGATTGAATCTCCTTAGATAGTCTGACAGTAAACCCATACTTGTGTTATTCTTGGAGTTTGAGATTGTTTTCCAGGATATTCATTTGATGGAATTTCATATTAGTGAGAACTGAAACTATTCATCAGTGTGAACAATAACAGCAGTGTTTGCAGCAGTGAGAAACCACCACTTCCCGTGTGACTTTGTTGAAGACCTTTCCAGATTGCATATAATGTCCTTCTGGACCAGACATTATTTTTTTTTTAATTTTAGAGATGGTGATTTAAAGTGAATTTCCTCCCTTTCCATGACCACAGCTGCAGCATTTATTGAAGGTTTTGTCTTTTACGACACAGGGATTATGATGGTATTAAGTCTCCAGAAAGTGAGGCTTTCCTGGGGGATGGGAAATATAAGAAACAAACTAAGAAATGGGGGTTAGGAGTAGAACCTGAGAAGACTCCAGGACACATCCTGGAGAAGTGATATTTATAGCAGGATATAGAAAATGATTCCAGCTCCGTAGCATGGGAAGAAATGGCTGTGTGACCGGAATCCAAGGCAAACTATTTGCCTGCTCTCTTGTGTTAAGCTATAAGAGGGCAAATTATTATCAGCAAGACTGCACATGCTCAAATATATTGCCCCTGGTTTCTAGAGGAAATTTTTAAAATGCCTACTAAAAGTATTCCGATTCAGGGTCAGGATTTGAGTTTCTTTTATTAATTGATGAAAATTTGCGAGGCTCTGTCAGAAACCATTTTCTTTATCAGGGCTTCAAAGTAAAAGAGGTGTTAGCTGGGTAGCTGGGCTGCTATTCTTAGTAAACCCCCTCTTATCCTGCTGTGTTGATGTACTAATATTTTTTTTTTTTTTTTTTTGAGATGGAGTCTCGCTCTGCCGCTCAGGCTGGAGTGCAGTGGCCGGATCTCAGCTCGCTGCAAGCTCCGCCTCCCGGGTTCACGCCATTCTCCTGCCTCAGCCTCCCGAGTAGCTGGGACTACAGGCACCCGCCACCTCGCCCGGCTAGTTTTTTGTATTTTTTAGTAGAGACGGGGTTTCACCGTGTCAGCCAGGATGGTCTTGATCTCCTGACCTCGTGATCCGCCCGTCTCGGCCTCCCAAAGTGCTGGGATTACAGGCTTGAGCTACCGCGCCCGGCCGATGTACTAATATTTTACTCATCATTTGAAAAATTATTTGACTGCAATTAAAAGTTCTGTAAGTTTGAGGGGGTATATAGAGGGCTAGGGTAAAAATTAAGTATTTCCCTCCCACGTCTGTTTTTTTTTTTTTTTTTTTTTTTTTGGAATATGAGACTCATTATACTGAGGAAGTCAGAGCACAGTTCAGATATCAATGAATTTATTTATTTAAATATAATTACAAAAGTTTAAAGCCTGAAACACTTCTAAATGCAATGTATTTTCAGGCTTCATTTTACTGATGAGAAAACTGTGGAGCCCAAAGAATGAATTAATTATTAGACAAAAGAGGAAGTAAGTGTGAAAACCAAGAAGGGAAAGGTGGTGTATTATATTTAAGATGTAAGCAGAAATTCAATATATTTAAAGCATGGAGTTTGAGAGAAAGACAGTGGTGGGAGGTGAGTCTGAAGAGATGTAAGAAGCAAATCTCCATCTACGGGAAGGTCCTGGAAGCCATGGTAAGGATATTGGTGTTTCTAAAGGTGCCCAAGAGAACAGGAGAGGGCAGGAGAGGTCAGAGGTGCTCAAAAAGGCATCTGTGTCCAGAGGGCTGCGTACACATGTCTGTTTCCCTCTTGGTTCCCCTCCCTTTTCATGACATACAATACATCATTAAAAAGAATATGTCTGTAAGAGAACTGGATGGTTAGAGAAGAAGTTGTCATTGAACTAAAACTTGTGAGGAATTCTTGGAAGGTAGACAGAGGAGCCAAAGCCCAAGACGTACATAGTATAAAACAGGGAGGAAGGTGAGAACACCCAGCTCCCATTCAGGGGAACACATTTTTGGAAAACAATGCTATGTAACTGTAGACAAAACACATGACAGTCATTAGTACTCAATAACTTAAGTTAACCTCATTTTCCAGTCATCAAAATAAGCAGATAACTGAAGATTATTAGATCTTCAAGGAAAACCAAGATCATGGGAGAAAAAACAACTGAGCAATCCCAGGAAAATAATTATTTAGCACTTAATTATTGCCAGGGACTTTTCTAAAAACTTTTCTTAAATTAACTAATTCAATCCTCAGCAACTTTAAGAGAGAGGTACTATTATTATCCTTAAGATGAGGGAACTGAGGGACAGAGAGTTTAAGCAATTTGCCTTAGGTTCACACAGCTAATGATGTAGAGATTTGAACTTAGGCTGTTTGGCTCCCAAGCCTAGGTTCTTAACCATTTGGAGAAATAATAAAGATAATTTCTACAAAGCGAAGACAGTTAGCAGCCTTAAGCATGAAAGGATACTGCAAGTACCATGTCCGGTGAGTGACAGAGTATCAAGGCTGGTAGAGCCTGGTGAAAGCACAAGTTTTCAGAAAAGGGAAACAAACAATTCCCTACAAAGTTATGAGAATCACATTGACATCAGACTTCTCATGGGCAGAGACAACAAAGCCCTTTTCAAAAGTGGGTCAAACTGGCTGGCTGAGCACATATCCTTCCTTCCCTTCCTGTGAAAAGATGGGGCATTGTCTTCAACTTTGAATGATTTACACAGCAAAACAGCATTCAAATTTATGGAGAGAAATAAAGATAATTTTAGACATGCCAGATGCATGATTTACTATACAACAACCATCTCAGAAAGAATTATTCAATAATAGCATGAAAATGAAAAATAAATGAAAGAATAAGGTAGTAAAGAGAATAAGAGTTAAGTAACTACTAACACATAAGGAAAGTAGTAACCATTCGGAATTAAAATCAATGGTATATGTTGCCAGAGGAGCAGTGTGGGGAGGGTGAGTATGACAGCATACTGAGGTTCCTTTTTGTTTCTGGAGAAAATATAAAAGTAAAGAAGCTTAGTTTTGTGTGTATTTTATTTTAGAGATGGGGTTTCACTCTGTTGCTCAGTTTGGACTCAAATTCTTGGGCTCAAGCAATCCATCAGCCTTAGCCTCCTGAGTAACTGGGACTCTAGGCACATTTCACTGTGACTGACTTCCTATAAAAATGTGAAGAGCGAGTATTATAAACACAGTATTAGGATTTATCACTACTAGACCACTAAAGGGGAAAATGGGATAAAGAAAAAATAACCAATAAAACCAAAGACAATGAAGTAAAATAAATAAAAACAAAAAAAGAGGAAGCAAACAGAACCAACAATGAATGTAAATCAGAAACAAATAATATGGTGGAATTAAGTTTGGATATAACATTAATCCCAATTAATGTAAACAAGTTAAATTCTGCTCTTCAAAAATGGGTACTCTGAGAATAGACAAGCAAGTCAAAACCCACAAACCACTGTAACAGAGTTCAAAAAATAAAAGTAAGATTTTTACTAAAATAAATGATACTCCATTGTCATACACAAATCTTAATGCCATACTTTTAAATATATATTAAAAAAGATTCCTAATTTATTAAAAGAAAAATCTTACTTGATCATGATGTGTTTTACTCAGGAATGCAAGGATGGCTCAACATTCAGAAATATATTACTTTAACTCAGTATAGCAAATAGATTAAAGAAAATATTACATTCACTCATAGAAATATATTAGTTGTATTATTTAAATGTAGCATTTTCTTTTCTTATTGATTTATAAAAGCTCTTTATGTATTCTGGATATTATTAATAGTCCCTCTGACATTTATATTGAAATGTTTTCCTCTTTTTAAAGTAATATCTTCTTTTTTGAATAATTTACAGTGTTATTATTTCAATACTGTAAATATTGTTAATACTGTTATTTTATCTTGTGGATTATCAAATCTTGTTGAAAATGGGCTTTCTTTATCCTAGGTTTTTAAACAGTTCTCTCATATTATCTTCTACTACTTTTATAATTGTTGGCTACATTGCTGTTTGTAAGAGCAATAAACTGGGATCCAACTGAGTGTTGTTCGTGAAATCATGGTGCATTCATATGATGGGATACTTACCATGAGTTCAAATGAATAAGCAGAGTTATATGAAATAATATGGAAAGAGTTCCAAAACATGGTGTTTCTATTCATCATGGAATAAAATATAATGACTACATTAAGGTAAAAAAGTCTTTATAGAATAGGAATGAACAGAGAATGTCTAAAGTGGTATATACCAGTGCAATTCAAACAGTGGGAAGGGGAATTCAATTCATTTGTACTCTGAATTCTATATTATTTGAAATCAAGAAGATAATCTCAGAATAAATAATTTAAAAGAGGGGAAATATAAGGAAACAGGGGTAGCTGTAGATCAAGCTTTTTACAGCATCTGACTCAAGGGAGACTCCTGTCTTCTAAGCTAGTGCCTCTCTAGGACTTAAGCTGGGCAATTGTAAGAGCCCTGGGCCAATAAAATAACCAGGAGGGCTGAAGTAACCCTGCTCCCGGGCTCAAGCCATCCCCCTGCCTCAGCTTCCCAAAGGGCTGGGCTTACATGTGTGAGCCACTGCAACCATCACTTAAAGTTCATGAACCTCACTGGACCCTGGGAGAGTCAGCCCAGAGCAGGAAGCAGCTCAACAGCTTTATAGATCAGAGAGACCTGGGTTCAAATCCAGACTCCACCCTTCTGAATTTGTTTGCAGGAAACAGACTATGATGCAATTCTTAAGGTGCAGGTAGGTTAAATGTGATACATTTTCTAGCACAGTGCCTGGTGACTTTCTTTTATTTTGGATTACAAAATGAAGATTTCTAAGGCTCTTTATGGTTCTAATATTTTATGGGTCTTTTGAATCTGGGAAAACTGGTTGGGGGAAGAGCCCTATTAGCCATTTTTGTCAGGTAAATGAAGAGCATTTACTGTAGTAGCTTCTCACTGAGGCCTGCTAGATTAGATTAATTATTTGCTGTGGATTAAACTGGATTTTAATTATGAGCTCAATAAGATCCTGGTGTGATTCATCCACGTTAATGTTAAGACTTTTCTTTTTCTAATGATTCCGACAGAAAGAGGGAAAGGCTATTCCTGGAACATTAAATAAGGCATAAATAGCCACAGCTGGTTTAATTACAACCAGAATGAGATCAGAGGGAAGCAAAAAAGATGAGGTATATGATCCCCTGATATGCTAATTAGAAATTTTCATATATCTTGGTTTGCAAAATACTACTGAATACGCATTAGGTATTTTTTGCAAAGACCTTGAAGAGGAAAATTGCACTGTTTTATGAGCCTCCAGTCTCTCTGAAGATAGCAACATTCCAAACCACACTGGTCAAGATGAAAACATGACTTTCTGCAATTGTTCTACAGTCAGGACTTTGCAATCACAGTGATTGAAGTGAAAGTGCTGATTAAGGGCTCTACAGGAAGGTGACATGTGCAGAATTATAATAAGGTGGCAGTGATTCAACCATTGGGTCATTTACTTTGGCAACTATCATTAGCAGATGACAAGGCTGTGGTGAAGGGAAGAGGAGAGTCATTCCAATTATGTCCCATAGCTTTTACTTGTTCCTCCAATTCCATGCCTTTCTCAATTTTGCTTTTTTTTTTTCAGGGTCTCTCTCTGTCACCCAGGCTAGATAGAGTGCGGTGGCACAATGACAGCTCACTGCAGTACTGCAGTCTCGACCTCCTGGGCTCAAGCAAATCCTCCTGCCTCAGCCTTCTAAGTTGCTAGGACTACAGGCACATGCCACCATGTCCAGCTAACTTTCTTATTTTTTGCAGATACAGGGTCTCACTATGTTTCCCAGGCTGGTCTTGAACTCGTGGGCTCAAGCCATCCTCCCACTTTGGCCTCCCAAAGTGCTGGGATTACAGATGTGAGCCATTGCAACCAGCAATTTTGCTTTTCAGTGTAGTTGTTTGCATATTTGCCTCCCCAATAAGATTTTAAAGGTGTACAGCATAAACTAGAAATGTATTCATCAGTGACCCCTACAGCACTTAGCAGGATACTTTGCAGGAATACTCTGCAGTAATAGCTGCTTAATAAATCCTGGTTGAATTATATTTTCAAATATCTGGTCCTGTGGATTTATTCCACAGATGCTGGTTTAAACATTTGGCTATAAGCATAAACAGACATGTGGGGTAGTCTTTGTGCTTGGCCTGAAAGAGTTTCACTCTTTTTAAAACAATTTTTTTTTTTTTTGAGACAGATTCTCATTCCATCACTCAAGGCTAGAGTACTGTGATGCTATCACAGGTCACTGCAGGCTCAAACTCCTGGGCTCCAGTGGTCTTCATACCTCAGCCTCCTGAGTAGCTGGGACTACAGTTGTGAGCCACCATGCCCTGCTAATGTTTTCATTTTTATAGAGATCAGGTCTCATTATGTTGCCCAGGCTAGTCTCAAACTCCTGTCCTCAAGCGATCCCCCACCACCTCAGCATCCCAAAATGCTGGGATCACAGGCATGAACCACAGCACCCCATAGGAGACTGACTCTTCATTAAATCTGTGAGTCCCATTTTGCACTTGACAGAATGACTTGAGTATACTGCTGGTTAGGATCCGTAGTTGGAGAGCTGTGCTCCAAACCAGTATGATTTTTAAAAACTCCCCAAAAAGAGTAATCAAAGGAGCTGAAATCAGCTTCGAGTTGACTGATTCTAGTTTTGAACACTTCTCAGTATCAGTAAATCCTTTGAACTCCAATCTCACAAGGTGCATTTTAATCCCCCGTAATATTCCTTTTCTCATGAGAGAGATGGATTTTGGCCACTATGCTGTATTATGTGGAACCATTTATGCTCTTGACAGTGGTAGCAGGACGATCTCTCAGCTTTGGGTGAGGTTTGAGCCAAGTCATGCATTGGTCTGTTTTTCCCATTAACTGGTGAACTGTAGAGTTAGAGCCATGGTTGTAGATTACATTTTGAAGCTTGGTCGTCAGCAAGAGCCTGATTAATTTCGTTTGCTTGAATATTAGTCCAAAGCCAGAGCCTTTCAGTTTGGTGAAAAACATTGACTGCCTCCTTCATTTGGGCTGATTGATTGATGGCTGAACAGAAAGCATTTCTTCCAGCCTACGATGAATGGGAATTTTCCTTCAGATGCTCCCACTGAAAGCATATGCTTTGTTTACTCATGCAAGGAGTGAAAAGATCAGGTTCCTTTTCTGCTTAACTGTTCTTAACAGCTTTGTCAGAATCTTAGTTTTCCCCTTCTACTTCCAGCCAGCAAGGAGAGATGGTGACAAGACACTGACTTTGAATTGGGGGACGGGATTGGAGGCTGCTCCTGTTTCTTCCCTGGCCAATGCATTAATAACCAGCTCAGAAAATAACATGTCAACTCAGATTTCCTCTCTCAGCAGTGAATAACATCTCAGAATACCTTGGAGGTGCTCACAACTGCGTGCATTATTTGCGATTGGTCCCTGCTTTCCCTCCCCAGACTGCGGATTCATTTCCTCTTCCTTTTCTTTAGCAGAGTTGAAATGTTTGCAGCTTGCCTGAGTATGAAGGGATCAGATCTTTGTCCTTGGGTTTCAGCTCTGCAATATAAATGTTTGATGTAACAATTTAATAGGATTGAATTTTATCTGAATCATTTAAAAGTTGGGCAAACAATGAAAATGACTAAAATGACTAAAATAGCTAAATTATCTTCTAGTCTTAGTAGCTACTTAAATGTCAATTGGGTAAATTTGATGTAAAAATTTATATATATATATATATATATATATATATATGTATATAGGTAGAGATGGGGTGGGCTCTTGCTATGTTTCCCAGGCTGGTCTTGAACTCCTAGGCTCAAGCAATCCTCCCGCTTTTGGCCTCCCAAAGTGCTGGGTTACCGGCATGAGCTACCATGCCTAGACTATTGAGTAGATTTCCATTGCCTGCTACTTGTGCTGAAACCAGAAATATTAAAACGGATGATTATTACTTTAGCCAAGAATTAAGCTTAAAATCTGAATTGAGGTCAAAGTATAATAATCCAAGTTAACATTAATCAAGTGATGATGAATAAGACATTTGCTAATTATTTTTTGTGTATTATTTCACTTAATTTTAGCAACAACCCTAAGGGGTAAGTGCTATTATTATTACTACTACTACTACTATTTTGCAGTTGAAGCAATTTTAGGTTAGAGAGTTAAGTAACTTTACCCAGGATTACATGGCCAGAAAATAGAGCAGGTGGTACTCTAACTGGAGTCTACATTTTCCCAGGGGCTACAGTATGCCACTATATTGTATTTCCAGGTAGGCTGTAAATGATTGAAATATGCACCTGTTGTCTGCTAACTGCTTAATGCCAGCTTCTGGGATGCTATTTTCTCAAAAGATGTAATTGGTGTCAGGATGGCCCTTCTCATCTTAATATTTGCTTTCATGTAGATTCTAGAAAGTTTGCAAATACCTGTATCTCAGTCGATGGTAGGTGATCGTTTTAGTAGAAAAGGATTTATGTCACTTTATGGAAGCATGGGGATTTAAGATTGCCCTTGAAGAATGGGCAGGGCTCGGAACAATTAAAAGGAGTGATGATCGTCAGCTGAACTATCTACTGCCACGGGTTGTGGTCTCGATGAATTGAGCCTTTTCAACATTATTTTCAAAAGACATGATTTTCTTTTTCTGTGAAAGGGGAATATTATTCATTGAACTCATCACAATGAATTTTCTATGATTTTTATGCATGACCCTGTTCAGCGCTGTGGTTTTGTACAGTGCTATGGTGGAATTAGCTAGCTTTTGGCTTTCTAGCATTTGAACACTTTCTTACTTGGGAACTCCCCTTTGTTATGCAGGTCTTCGTGGGAGGGATGGTGAGATCCCCAACAGAAACAAAAGGAAGGAACAAATATCCTCTCTCTGTTCTTTGCTGTTCCAGTGATCTGGACTTGGCCAATCAGATGATCCTGTCTGACATTGTGAGGTCATCTGTGGAAATTTCTAGCACTGTGAGTATCCAGGGGACACAGCACCAACATTGGCACCCTAGCCAGACTTCCTGGTGCAGACTTGACTGGGTTCTGAGCTGCCAGGCTTCCTCTGTTTTCTGCCAATATGCTGAGAATATTCTCCAGGCTTCCCAGAGTTTTTTGTGAGCTCCCACTACCCAATATTTCATAATACATTCTATTAGCATTTTCCAGAGAAACAGAATGAACAAATGAACAACAACAACAACAACAACAACAACAACAACAACACACACTTTATTTAGTCTAAGAAGTTGGCTCAAGTGATTTTGGAGGCTGAGAAATTCCACCATCTGCCACCTGCAAGCTGGAGAAAAGCCGCTTGCAGGCAAGCCAGTGGTGGAATTCTGAGAACCAGAGGGATGATGGTGTAAGTTCTAGTGTAGGGGCAGGAGACTGATATTCCAGTTCAAGAAGTCAGGCAAAGAGAGGAAATTCTTCTTTCTTCTGCCTTTTTATTCTATTCAGGCTTTCAATGGATTGAAGGCTGCCTTCCCACATGGGCAAGGATAATCTGTCCACCAATTCAAATGCCAATCTTATCCAGAAACACCCTCACAGATACACCCAGAAATAATGTTTAGCCCAAAATCTGGACACCCCATGATCCAGTCAAGTTGACACGGAAAATTAACCATTCTGTATCTATTCCCACCAAGTAAGCCATAATTGGTTTTTGATACATGGAATCAGAAATTCCACTGGTACAAGTCCCTTTCAGAAATGTACAACTATGGTTGGGCGTGATGACTTACACCTGCAGTCCCAACACTTTGGGAGGCTGAGGCAGGGGGATCACTTAAGGCCGGAAGTTCCCAGCCTGGGCAACACAGCAAGACCCCATCTCTACAAAAAGAGAAATACACAACTAGATTTTAAATATGTAATGGAATCATAAAAATTAATACAAATAATATGACAGAAATTTGTGAAACAAAAAATTCATCCATAATCACATCATTCTAATATAATATCACATTTGGGTTTTAAATGTTCCTTTTAACCTATACACATTCCTATAGTTATTCTCATGTCTCACCCAGCTTCTCAAGTTGCTCACTCTGACATAACTCTTTCATGGAAAATGCAGTGGGCCACAAGATTCTGGGGGAGCTCAGTGAGAAGTGTTTAATAATGAATGAGGATCCGATGTGCCTCCCCGCTAGCCCCAGTTAGCATGTATTGAGTGAGGCATCATCTCACCTTAAGAAAAGTCCTTTTAGCAGGTAAGGGAAAATTATGTATAGATGATTTTCCTTTTATACAAAGCTCAAAAGGTAAGGCCTTGAGAGAAGTTGGATTTCTAAGGGGGAAGCTCTGAGGCAAAAGTCTGTGATGATCTGTTATAATGCTGACATTCAAGTTGGAAGGTCATATTTAAGCCTAAGTATGCAGATATGTATCTAATGTGCTGGGTATAGGAAAACACAGAAAGCTCTTCTGTGTCTTCCTATACCCAGCACATTAGATACATATCTGCATCCCACTCTCAAATATTTTACAAACAGTTTGGTATGATAAGACCTGCAACATTAGGCAACTGGAGAACACAGTATGAGGCAGTGAAAGTTATGGGCAGTAAGGGCTGCGTGTCTTATAGCCCCAGGAAGCGCTTCTTGGATGTGGTAACACTTCAGATTTGCCTGGAAGAATGGGCAGAGTCTGGATGGATGAAGAAAAACAGATAGCAAGTTGAGAGGCCAATATTAGCAACCAGGATGGCAGAGATGGAATGCTGCTTTGGCAGGGGTCATCTCCCAGTTCTTCTTCAGTTATATAATAATGCGAAATTGGATCCACAGTTCTCAAAATTTGTGGATCTAGGATCCCTTTACACTCTTAAAAATTACTGAACACGTCAAAGATTTTTGTGTGTGTATGTGGGTAATTTTTATTGGTATTTACTGGATTTGAAGTTAAAATAAGTAACATAGTTTTAGGAAAAATAACTATTTTCGAAAACAAAAAATTTTTAGCAAGAAGGCTGGTATTGTTTTTGAAAATCTTAATAGAAGACAGCTGGCTTGTTTTATTCGCTTCTGCATTTAATCTGTTGCAATATGTTGTTTTGGTTGTAGGAGCTGAAGGAAATCTGGCCTCACAAAGATATGTGGTTAGAAAGGGGAGAGGTGGTTTAACAGTACTTTCCAAATTGTTGTGAATATTCTTTGATACTATCCTAGAATTTGGCAAGAAGTGATTTCTTAAATGTTGGTTACAATGTGGAATCTGAAACTTTATCATTAAACCTTCATACTCTGCTGTGTTGTAATCCACTGGCCCATCATGCAGTGTGGATAGATCTTTTACCTGTGTGTGATTTCGTAACATCATGAATTGGCCATTTGGAAAGTGTTTGTTCACTGAGTTGTGCAGATCTTCCTAACCCTGACACATTTCATTAAACAACAGCAAAAGATCACATTTAGGCTGGGTGGTGTCTCACCCCTATAATCCTAGCACTTTGGAAGACCGAGGAGGATCGCTTGAGCCCAGGAGTTTGAGACTAGCCTGAGCAACAAGCAAGACTCCATCTTTGCAAAATTAAGATTAAAAAATTAATTGGGTGTGGCGGTGCATGCCAGCAGTCCCAGTAACTCAGAAGGCTGAGGTGGGAGGATCTCCTGAGCCCGTGTGGTCAGTCATGCTGCCGTGAGCCATGAGTGCACCGCTGCACTCCAGTCTGGGCGACAGAGTGAGGCCCTGTCCTAAAAAAAAAAAAAAAAGGTCACATTTGTTAATATCATCACCCTTCATATTAGAAAAGTCTCTAAGTATTCAGAAGCTATCAAGCTCATGGTGGCAGATACAAGCTTTCCAACATTCTAATTTTCATTTGAAATCTACAAAGAATTTACATAATTGGCAGCAAGTTCTGTCATGAAATGAGAGGGCCATATAATTCATTTTAGAAAGAATGCCTGATAAATACTCACCTCTGAGTAGCTGTAGTTTTCTGTTAATAGTTCTTTGAAGTAAAAATGGGTTTCATGAAAAAAGTGGCTAGTTTAGCTCACAATTTGAATGACTGCAGAAGTACTCGACCTTCCTTGGTAGGCAGCAAAAGTGCTTTATGCATACTTCCTGTTTAGTCACACTGAATATTAGAAATTGTGCCCTCACACATTAAGATTTAGTAAAATTTATAAATTTACTTCATTCCATCAAGGACATTCTTAAGTTCTTAGGTGACACTAACTTCTCCTCCTACTCCTCCTCCATCCTCCTCCTCCATCCTCCTCCTCTTCCTCCTCCTCCATCCTCCTCCTCCTCCTCCATCCTCCTCCTCCTCCTTTTATTCTGCAACCGTGTGGCAGCAAAGACTACAATGAATGACCACCTGTAGTACAGCGTGTGCCGCTGCCTTGATTTTTGTGATGGTGTCTGCATTCTATTCACCTTTATTTTTGCACCATGCAAATGTCAACAAAGTGAGAAAGCAGCAAATAATGTCTTTTTGTTATTATAAGATAGTTTGGCCTCATGCAGTCCCTGAAGGGTCTCTGGAGTCCTTAGGAGCCTGTGAACACACTTTGAGAACCACTGACTTAAATTTATAAACAGTCGAGGTGGGCGAATCACCTGAGGTCAGGAGTTTGAGACCAGCCTGGCTAACATGACGAAACCCCATCTCTACTAAAAATACAAAAATTAGCCTGGTCTGGTGCCGTGTGCCTGTAATCCCAGCTACTCAGGAGGCTGAGGCAGGAGAATCACTGGAACCCAGGATGTGGAGGTTGCAGTGAGCTGAGATCACATCTCTGCACTCCAGCCTGGGTGATAGTGCAAGACTTCATCTCAAAAAAAAATTATAAACAGTGGCTTATATACGAAGCATTATTTCTTTGATTTAAATGTATTAAATTATTTAATTCTCACAACTCTCTTTAGGACATAAGGTTAATATTCCCAGTTTACACATGACAACACTGAGGCTCAGAGGTTTCTCAGGTCACACAGGTGGAACATGGCAGAGGCTCACTCTGGCTTTAGCCCATGGTCTATTGACCTTGCTTGTGAACTCAGCTGGATCATTGCCATTTGTGTATAACCCAGGGCTCACTGGATGCAGCTCAAGTCTCATGTTCAGAGTGGTCCTCTGAATGGAGTGGTCCTGTGTCAGTCAACGTCTTGATGGGACAGAGGAACCATTGACCAAGGCATGGACAGTGTGTAGGGAACCCTTGTTGGTTCCTGGTGCTGTAGGCCTTCTGCTTGCCACCTTTCTCCATCCTTGTTGACCTGCACACAGGCAGTTTCCCAGGACAAGCAACAATGGGCAACCTTGCAAGCTGGGCCTGGAAAGAAAGAGAAAAAGGGTTTTGTGCAGAAGGTCACCTGCGGAACCTTGGGTGTGGGATGCTGTCAGTCAGCCCGTGGCCACATTACAGGGTGGAGCTCTGGGGATTGTATTCTCCATCTGCTTAACCTGGACATGGTTTGTTTGTCCCCATCAAATCTCATGTTGAAATTTGGAGGTGGGGCCTATTGGGAAGTGTTTGGGTCATGTGAACAGATCCCTCATGAGTAGGTTAATGCCCTCCTTCAAGGTGAGCAAGTTCTCTATTTGTTCTCATGAAAGCTGGTTGTTAAAAAGAACCCAATATCTCCCCTCTCTTTCTTGCTTCCTATCTTACCATGTGACCTCTGCACACACTGATTCCCTTTCATCTTGTGCCATGAGTAGAAGCAGAAGCCCTCACCAGAAGCCAAGCAGATGTTAGTACCTTACTTCTTGTACATTCTGCAGAACTGTGAGCCAAATAAACCTCTTTTCCTTACAAATTAGCCAGCCTCAGATATTCCATTAGAGCAACACAAAATGGACTAAAACAGCCACCTCATGATTCTCCCTCCCTCTGGTCTCTGGCTCCATCTCCTGCTGGAAGCCAGGGAGCAGGGGCTGATGCCCTTGAGCTGTTCCCTGATGTTGCTAATACAAGTCAGCCAGAATTATGAAGGAGTGAGGTGTGAGTCTAGAAGGGAAAGTAGAAGGTATCTAGCACCATGAACTCGTAAGAGTTCCTTCTTTTGATTGCCATATCTTATGTTTCAACTTGGGATTAAAGTCTATACTTTATTTATACTGGAGGGTGGACTGGAATTTGTTTACAACTATGTTGTGGACATATTTCAGACATGACAATGATTTTCATTTGCCTGTCATGCCAAGTAGAGCTTTCCCTATAGATGTGGCTCTGGCTCCCTGCTTACAGGGTATGGGACAGAGTTATCCTGCCACTGAATGTGGTAACCTACTTGTTACTCCTTCCTCATCTGTAGGAATTCAACTCCTTGTGTGAGGCATTGTCTCAAGATGAAGAGCTTCCAACTCCCACCTGGTGTTCCTAAGTGGGAGCAGAGGCTGCTGCTGTATTCCTGAGTCCTAGTTTTATGCATCCATTTGTTTTAGATCTCATCAGTTCTTTCTCTTCAGTTGATTCAAGGCCTCAACCCCAAATGCTTCCTGCATTGCTCTGCAGCACCCTCCAGCCCAACTGATGCCCATCAAGTCATAGCAATGACACTTGTCCTCTATGGAGACCCAAACATTAAATAATTAAAACAATGAGAGAAGATTTGGGAAGCACAGTTGATGCACTTTTCTGCATAGTCACAGAGCTGAGTCATCTAAGCTCTGTACAGATTCATCAACTGAAATGGACTGTCGTGGTTAATTTTCTGTGTCAACTTGGCTTGGCAATGGAGCCGAGTTTTTTGGTCAAATATCAGTCTACATATTGCTGTGAAGTTATTTTTTAGATGTGATTAACATTTAAGTTGGCAGACTTTGAGTAAAATTGGTTACCTTCCATAATGTGAATGGGCCTCACCCAATCAACTGAAGACTTTAAGACTTTAAGAGAGAAAACTGAGACCCCTCAAAGAGGAAGGCATTCTGTCTCCAGATTGCTTTCCTTTGGACTTGAGTTGCAACATTAACTTTTTCCTTAGTCTCTGGCCTGCTGACCTGCCCCACACATTTAGGACTTGCCAGCCCCTACAATCACATGGGCCAATTCCTTAAAATAATTCTCTCTCTCTGACTCCCTCTGTGTGTACACACACACATACACACACACACACATACACACACACACACACACATTCTATTGGTTCTGTTTCTCTGGAGAATTCTTAGATGGGTTGTGGTTTACTTATTTGGAATCTAAGTTTACTGGGAAGTTATTCCTAAAGAACACAACTTAATTTTTCCTAATTTGTTAAAAGATGTGCAAATCTCTTAAGGAATTGTGATTAGTTCACTGTTTGTAGACGCTGACTGCACATTAAAATCAACTGAGGAGACTGAAAAAAATACTGATGTCCAGACCCCACTCCAGATCAATGAAGAATCTCTAGGGTGTGACCTGGCACTGGGATTCTAAAAAGCAGGGTCAAGAACCAGTGAATTAGTCTGTCTCTGGGAAGAGGAAAGGCATCACTGAGAAATCAGAGAGCGAGCCTTCTTCCCAGGGCATAAAATGTAGCCACGAATGAGGGACAAATTAACCAGGAACAATACTCACACTGATTACACCTCTTCACCCCTGGCATTCACTGCTGGCTCACTGGAACTTTCAGTTGCAGGAAGCCTATAATTTATGGGATTCCTTTGAAAATGCCCCTGTGAATAATGCATATCTCTGTCTACCGTCCATCAAATGATTTTGTCATTCCAAGTGGGTATGACCAATATGAATAGTTGGAATTCAGCTCCTGCTGGACTTGAAGGAGGATCACCCCTCTATTCATAATTACCTTATGTCATCGAGAAAGAGCTTTGCCCTGGATTCACAAAAGACTTTGGCTTGACACGTTACCTTACCTTAACCATATGCTACTGTGCAGGCAAAAAAAAAAAAAAAAAAAAAAAAAAAAAAAAAAATAGTGCCTTTTGAACGCTGACTAGAATTATATTCATTCCCCCAAGATAAATAGATTCTGTGGAACATATTCATTTTTCAAAGCCCATTCAGTATCGAGGAACATGTGTCGGATCTTTAGATGGGTGGTGCTGCCAGAGCCAGACGAAGTGAGTTGAGGCAAATTAGCGAAGGTTCTGCCCCCAGGACTGACCTCCCCTTGGTCTGAGGGGCCATCCCATTGTCTCTACTAAGGATCCCTCTGCTAGAACCTTGGCCTCTCACCCTTGTCCTAATTTGTTAAGGTGAAGCTTGAAAATGGAGCTATTTTTACCCTGGGCACAATGACAGCCAGCGCCACATGGAGATGGAGTGTGCTAGACAGCAAAGAGCATGAGGGATGTAAGCTTGGCTTTGTTCTTTGTTCATTGCTTGGCTCCCAGGCGCATTTCCCACCCCAGGTGAGGTGCCCCAGCCCAGGAGGGTGTGTGTGCACGCGGTCCAGGACGGTGCCCCATACCGCCCACCTGCACAATGGGACCATGGGTGGGCATGAAGGTTATGCTTTGCAGAGCACGCTCATCATGATGACCTCATGCCAGGCTCATTCTGTTCAGGCAACTGAGAATACCACAAAGAAAATCACAGGGAAATAATGACCTCCCGTTCCTGTTGTCACACCATTAGGGAATGGCAATCTCATTCCCTAATGGCAGGCTGGAACCCTGTCCCCTCTCCCAACACTCTTAAGGCCAAAGCAATGTGTACCTGCTTCTCTTCATCAGGAAAGAGGCATCTGTGCCTGCCTTTGGAAAGAAAAGGAAGAAAAATCCTTTGGTGATAGTGGGAAGTTGGGGGTGACTGGTAATGCCTCTGCTTTGGACACTGGGAGGCAGATGGAATTCCAGGGCCTTCTTGCCTGGAAGGTGCATTGACTGGGGTGTGGCCCAGTACACAGAGTCCAGCTAGCCAGAGGCAGGAGCAGAGCAGCCCCAGACTCCTGGGGCCACGGGGGTCTGTGGTTGGCAAGGCAGACCCCAGCGCTGCACCCCAGCCTCGTGTGCCACCGAAGCTATCAGGCAACGTGGATGCAGCTGGGCTGGGCTGTGTCTGCTTCATGCAGAGGCCCCCAGGCAGAAGAGTCCCTGTGGCTGGAAGGGGCCAGAAAAAGGCTGATGTTTGCTGCTGTCCTGAAGGACATGCATGTAAGTGGGGCAGATGGAGAGACAGAGTCAAGAAAAGGGGCCCGTAGCCCTGGTGCAGAGCTGTGACAAGAGCGAGATTGGGTGTCTTTGCTGTGTTGGGCATGTGTGCATTTGTATGGCTCAGAAACTGGGGGGCCTGCATGTTTTCCTAGGTCATCTGAACAACATTATTTTAAGAACTTTATCATCAACAGCATTAAAGGAAGAACAAATTTTCATATGCTAGAAAGCCAGCCCATACACCCTTGGTCCAGGTCACACTGTCCTGAGGCCTGACCCTGGTCAAGTGTGTCAGGGTCATTGGCCACTCCCATCCACCAACAACCCATGCAAACGAATACTTTTTTTTTTGTTTTTTGTTTTTTGCTTAGCCAAAATGAAAACATGCCATTACGCAATGGTGGTGAACGGTGTGTATGTGTTTATGAAAATGCAAGTTTAAGGACAGTCATTGCAGTATTATCTCTAGTGGCAAAAGCTAAGAACAAGCTAGGTGTTCAACCAGAGCAGCATTGGTTCATTCCTATAATGAAGTTTTCAGAAATGGTGAAGAATACTGAAATTTGAATTATATGGAAGATGCTAAAAATCAAGAAACAATGACATAAAGCTATATAATCATTGTGATTCCAACTTTATAAAATGTGTGTGTGTGTGTTTGTGTGTTTGTGTGTATGTTTATATACAATTTATGCATAGAGACACTTCAAGGAAACACTTAAATATTAGTGATGATTGCCTCTGGAAGGTGAGGTTAAGGATGATTTTCTTTCCAATTTTTTCACTTGTCTATATTTTCCAAATTATGTATACTGGATGTATTTTTATTATCAGAATAAACTTAAATGTGACTAAAATACACAAAGACCCCCATAGAATTTTTCCAACTGGTTATGAGTCAGAAGCAAGGTGAGGCAGGCAAAGGCTGACATATTTCTCACCTCGATCTTTCATTTGTTCATTCATTTCTTGAGAGACCAGTGTGTCCTAAGGTTGTACAAACATTTGGGGCCCAATGTTGAACAAACCATGGTCCCCAGTGTAAATTGTTAACCACTGAATGGAAAAATCTAGGCACATATTGTGAGATGAAATTCAACAGACGCCAAGGAAACTCAGAGGAAACGGTGTATCTGGGTGGGTAAGTTGTCAGAAAACCAGCACTGAGCTAACATTGAGGACTGACTGTCTAGGGGAAAAAAAAAGTCAGAAGAATATTCCAAGGGACCGAGAGAGAGAAAAATGGCTGGGAGCTGGTGAAGCATTTCCTGGGACTAGAGAATAAGATTGATGGAGAGAGAGCAATGGGAGATGAAAATAGAAAGTTAGGCTGAGCCTTGATCACGCTAAAGAATTAAGGTTTTCTTCCCTAGGTCAGTGGTGTTCCAACTGTGGGTCTCACAGTCCTGTAATAGGCCATGAAATCATTAGGGCAGGGGGTCACAGCCTGTATTTAAAACAACAACGTATCCAAAGGAAAAGAATTAAAAAATACATCACCTATACTATGGGTGAAATTTATTTTTGTTTATGAAATGTATTTTTCTTTTATAAAAAAAAACTTTAAAAATGTTTTATTTCAAGACAGTTACAGATGCACAGGAAGTTGCAAAGAAATGTACAGGGAGGTCCCATGCACCCCCACCCCAGCCTCCTCCAGTGTTAGCAACCTTCATAATCACAGTACAACATCAGAACCAGAAAGTGGACATTGGTGTAACCCATGGTGCTTATGAAGATTTCACCAGTTATGCACAGGCTCCTTGGTCTGAATGGGCATATATAGAGCCATGTGATTCCATTGCATGTGTAGTATCCAGTAATCCCACCACCATCAAGATACAGAGCCAGACCATCACCACGAGTCTCCTTTGTGTACACCCTTGTAGCACACCAGCCCCCTACCATTCCCCAGCTCCTGGCAACCACTAACCTGTCCTCCAGGAAACCGATCTTTTGGTTGTGTGTGTGAATATGCCTGTGCACATGTACATGTATATGTGTACTGGATCAAGATGTAAAATGTATTTCTTTTTTTGGAGGGGGACAGAGTTTTGCTCTTGTTGCCCAGACTGGAGTGCAATGGCATGATCTTGGCTCATCACTGCAACCTCCGCCTCCCAGGTTCAAGAGATTCTCCCGCCTCAGCCTCCCGAGTAGCTGGGATTACAAGTGCTCGCCACCACACCCAGCTAATTTTTGTATAAAATATATTTCTTGCTGTGAGCCCTAATTCAAAAGAATTGAAGGCTGCCACTGCCGCCTGCAGAAGGATTTTAAGTGCGTGCAGGGCCATGGCATCATCAGATTTATTTTAGAGGTCATCCTGGCAGCAGTGTGGAGGATGCATTGAAAAGAGGAGTGGGCATAGGGAGACCAGCTCGCTATCTCCGCACATGAGCTCTCAGGTCATGTGTGAACTTTCCCTCTCTCCCTCTCTCCTCCCTTTCCCCGCCCTCATTCCTTCTCTCCCTTTCATCATTAAATATCCCCTATAAAATATTATGTTTCTGTTGATCTCTGCTAGTCTTAGCAATTCTCTGCTGCACTCCTCAAAATATTATATTTTATAATGAATGCTGCACACCCACTAGTTAACTAGGATGGAGCTGTGGCTACTTAATTCTGTTTCACAAACTCTACCCATGTGAATGACAGTAAGATATTAGGATTCTGTTATTGCAACTTGTTCTTGATTTTCTTTACTATTTTTAAATTCTACACCGTGAAGGTTTATTTAAATTCAAAGTACCATAGCTGGTTGATTTAACTTGATTTTCATTATCAGTGAAGGGCAGAAAGCAACCTAAACAAAGGCCGTCATTCATAAGGCGTTAGGACATGAGCCGCTTCCCGGAGACAGTGGGCTCCAGCTCTGCTTGATGGTGTGTCCACTCTCAGCTCTCTCTGCCTTACCTAGGTGGGGAGGAGCGGACTGAGGGAGGGTGTAAGGAAAGCCGTGAGGAGACTTCACAGTGACGATATTGAAGATAGCACACTCACACCCCACCAAGACTGGTTTCCGTTGCTGTTGCTGTTTGCCTGGGAGTGCACAGTGAAGACACATCTGGAGGACAAGGACAAATACGAGCCAGCTGGACAGCAGCTAGCAAGATTAAGGGTTCTGCTCGTTAGATGCTATTCAGAAATTTAAAAAATAAAATGCTCAGGACTCAGGATGAGTGAGCAGGCAGGGGCATTAGCTGGGACGCCGAGGAAGAAGATGATGGCAAAGTTAGGAAGCTAAGATGATCTTTGCTGAAAAGGTCGGTGAAGAATTCGTTGCAGGAGTAGTGGGCAGTGGGCAGCAGTCGGTAGGGACAGGGAGAGTCTCTCACAAGAGAAGGGCAGACTCGCAATTTTCCCATCCCACGTCCATTCCTTTCATCTGAAATTGAATTTGAATAAGCCCCTAATTTTACAATTGTTTTCTTAATTGTTGCAGTATTTCCTAGGCCACATTGTTGTTGTAGGGATCGAATATACAAGGTAAGTGCTGGCTTTGTTGTAACCATTAAAATGCTGCCGAGTAAATCAATCAATGTATCTTTTTTTTTTTTTGATAAGCAGATGCATAGTGAGAGGTAGGCGGGAGACGATGGTAGTGGACAGCCGCTCAGTCGCTTTCTCTTCATGAAAGGGGTCCTTGGACTGTGCTATCAGCTCCAAAGCCCGTGCTCCAACTCTGTTTCCCACTCAGCACCGTTTGGATGAATCCTCTAGTTCCACTCTCCACCTACTCTTCTGTTACATCCCTGCTCCATAAAGTAATGCTTTGGTATTTTTAAAGCCTATCCTCTGTAGGGAGACATTTTTCTTTTCCTTGTTTTTTTGACTCTGAATCTATGGTGGAATTCCGAGCATTTCTCTCTTTTCTCATTAAGCAATAAGCCAGTGAGAAGCACTAAGATTCAGTGTAATGAAGAAAGTTTGCCGAGCCCTAAGATGTCTGGAGTGGCTCACCCTGGCTTCCCACAGTGGCTGGAGGGACAGTGGCCTTTTTCTCCTTTGACAGGAAATGGAGAGGAGGTCATCCGAGAGTTCTTACTGCCTCCTGGTCTGGGATTCTCTTTAAGTGTGGAAATGTGAAAAAAAAAAAATATTAGGGTGTCTTGTTTCCTTATAGACAGTGCCTTGTTTTTCAGACCAGCACTCTTACCTTTTCCTTTCCAAGATATTGAATGATCGCTTAAACGTATCAGCTAATAGAAAATGACTGGTTGGAGGCTGGATCTTTTTGGCAAGGTCTATAGTTTTCCTCTCCAAACGCGGGAGCTATGAAAATGCTGAATTCTTTCATTTGTCCAGAGAAACTGGGGACTGCAGTTCTGACCTAAGTGAGCCTAAGTGAGCGATGCCTCACCAGAACACTAACTTCCCACATGGCCAGCTCAGGTGGGAAGGAGGCATCCAGACAGGGGCAAACACCTGGGTTTGGGTCGCTGGTGTGAGTGCCAGTTGTTTTGAAAGATTGGAGTAAAAACAATAGTGCAAAGCAATAAACAGAAGAACTGAGGGCCTGGCAGAATTGTCAGTGTATTTACTTCAGCAGAAGATTTGAACTCACAGAGTAGATCAGGCCCCTTCCCTATCTTTTCAAAAAGTGCTTTCTGGAAAAAATGTCAAAAGCTCCTGGTAGGAGAGGCCTATGAAAACAGACCTTGGGAGCAGGTGAAGCTCTTAGGCCTTCCAGTTCATTGTCACTGCCAGCCCTTCGCAGCGAGGGGACACTGATGTCGCCAACAGACAGGTGAGAGGGACGTTGCTTATGACACCACTTAGCCCTGTGCATGCAGCGACTGTCTTTGCCTTTTGTCTTTTTTTAACCATGAGTCTGAGATGGCATGAGAAGGGCCTACAGGGCATGGGAAGTGGAAATAATGACCAGACTTGAGCGGTAACAGGACCACCTCTATTTTATCAAACTAACAGAAGCTGTGTGGGCTGCGCACAGTTGGATTATGTGGTTCGCTTTCCAGATAGATGCAAATAGCCAGAAATGGAGACTAAACTGTGTGCAGAATTAGGACACTCCGGGTGTCCCTGGACTCTGTGCGTTTGTGCCATCTTAATGAACGGTGAGAGTCAGAATAATCAAATCTTGAAGCTGTGTCCAAATTCTCTTAAGAGAGACAGCCTGAGGCAGAACACCACAGGTTTCAGGAGGAAGCCGCTAAGTGAGTATTGAGGATCATTATCATTAGGGAAGGGAGAGGTGACACTGAACCTGTCACCTGCCTTGCCCAAGCAAGCCAGGGCTGTGTCAGTGTGAAGGAGCGAAATGAGCCTATTACTTTTGAGAAGTTAGCCAGAGCCTTTCTTTTCCCCTAAAATACCCTAACAATAGAGTCGATGATGACATAGGGAGAGGAGAGAGGTTTTGGAAGAGAAGCTTGTGTTAACTGGATAATTGAATTAGCTGTCCATTTTACTTTGCAACTTGAGTTTGGTTAGGCGTGTGTGTGTATGTGTGTGTGTGTCTGTGTGTGTGGTTTGATTTTCCAAACAGTGTGCCCAAAGTGATACCAAGAAGTTAATTTTATAAAATTCTTTAAACTCAAGGAACTTTATGGACACATTTGCTCTTTTAGTGGGCATATCATTTGAATATTGATGCTAGTGAATTTCTATTGCTTTCCAGTTTTTGTATTGTCCATTAGGTGTTTTTCTTTGAAATTGTAATCTGTGCACATGTAAAAGACTCTTGCATATGAATCATATTCTATCTTTTTCATGGGGACATAAAATTTTTTTATTATAAAATTAAAAATAAACTATATTAAGAGGAAAATGTATGAATATAACAATTCAAGAATCACATCGTGGTGAATTTTATCATTGTGAAATATTCATCTCTTGGTAACATTTTAGCTTTCTGCATTGCTTTTTAGTTTGTATGATATTATTTATATTGTGACATTGTACTTTCTTTTATTATCATTTTCTGATAAAAAATTGTTTTCTGATTATTTTTAACATTTGTTATTAGTTAATGTTTATTTGTTACATCATGTCATCCTTTTTTTTCTTTTCTTTTTTTTGAGACTGAGTCTTGCTCTGTCACCCAGGCTGGAGTGCAATGGTGTGATCTCAGCTCACTGCAACCTCTGCCTCCTGGGTTCAAACTATTCTCCTGCCTTAGCCTCCCGAGTAGCTGGGATTACAGGTGCCTGCCACCAAGTCTGGCTAATTTTTGTATTTTTAGTAGAGGCGGGGTTTCACCATGTTGGCCAGCCTGGTCTTGAACTCCTGACCTCAGGTGATCCACTCACCTCAGCCTCCTAAAGTGCTGGGATTACAGACATGAGCCACTGCACCCGGCTCTTTTTTTTTGTTTTGAAATGCTTTAAAAGGGAAAAATACATCTATACATGTGATACATGAAATGAAATAAAAGCTACTTTATTTTCTTGTTTTTCCTCATCCGTTTCTCCTTGTTTTCTTGACATTCATGAGCAGGCTTTCATCTTATGTTGAACACATCCTCATGCTGCTGTAGAAATAACTTATTGTATTATATCACTTCTGGAACATTGTGCCACTGTTCAAAAAATTTCAGTGACCCTGTTAGTTTCCCCATTACCTCTAAACTACTCTTCCTTTCTTTCAAAATCAAGTTGGCTTTTAAATATTGGTAAGGTTTGTCTGTGTCCCCACCCGAAATCTCATCTTGAATTGTAATTCCCATAATCCTCACAATCTCCACATGTCAAGGGAGAGACCAGAGGAGGTAATTGAATCATGAGGCAGTTCCCCCATGCTGTTCTCATTATAGTGAGTGAGTTCTCACGAGATCTGATGGATTTATAAGTGTTTGGTAGTTCCTCTTGTGTTCATTCCCACTTCTGCCGCCTTGTGAAGAAGGTGTCTTGCTTCCCCTTTGCCTTCTGCCATGATTGTAAGTTTCCTGAGGCCTCCCCAGCCATGCAGAACTGTGAGTGAGTTACAGCTCTTTCCTTTGTAAATTGCTCAATTTTGGGCATTTCTTTATAGCAGTATGAGAATGGACTAATACAAATACCCTTGAATAGATAAATGAATAATACAGTTACTCCTCATTCTAATCAGACCAGTATCCTGACTCTCATGAACATAGAATATGCAATCCCTTCACTCATGTTATTGTTTTCAAAATTTGAAGGAGAGAACTTTCCAGCAGAACCAAAAAGCAGTGTGGATTTAACATTCACTCCAGCCTCATCCTGTCTCAGTCTGTGTTCAAGGTCCACTTCTCTGACCTGAAGCTTCCTGGGAAACAAACCTTACAAGTCTTACTTCTCCTCTAGATCTCAACATGTTTTCTTTATCTCACCACAAAATCTACACAATTGCCTTCAGTTGTTTACTAGCAATGCACGCATCAGTTTTGTCTCACCAATTGGACTACAGACTATGTTTATGTCTCTTTAATATACTCATAACATGCAGTTAAGTATTGGTTGTATGAGTATTGATTTCTCATTAACCAACAAATTAGCTTCTAAACAAGTGACTTACCAGTCAGTTTTGTATAGGGAACCTGATATATGAGCTAAGGACTGCTTATATGTGATTTATTTTGCATGAAAAATAAATATAAATATTTGTTGAATAAAAACTATTCCTGAATTTTTTTGAATATTTTAAATATAGATTTTTTAAAATAATTATATTTTGGGTAATAATTTTTTGAAAAGTTTTTCTGAATAATTTTTTGAATCTATAAGCAACATGTTTTTCCTGAATATATTGTTTATAGATAAAGTACTATTTTTTTTTTTTTTTTTTGCAAAATATGGCTCTTAAAGAAAAAAATGTGTTACTTAATAAGTTAATCAGCATGGACATGTAGAAAATTAAAACTTATTATTCTCTCTATTATTAAAATATATGAGATTTCCCTCTTCCTGTATATGGCTTTATGAATTCCAAGGCCCTGTACTCTAAATGACACACATTGTTTAATTTTGTGGATTTTTATCTGACCCAATGGGGTGGATTCTTTGTATCTCTCATACAAACTCAAGATAATTATTACTATATTTTACTTGCTTTGCTGGCTATTCTATATTCTGCAAATAAAAAAGGTTTAATGTGATGAGCATACCACAACAAGCAGCAAGCTGTCAGAGAATACCATGTTCCTCCCAGCTGATTTTGAGATAGAACCTTCTGACCCAGGTTCTAAGATAAGCTATCTAAAACGCGTCCCTAAATGTGTTTAAAAGTACAACATCAAAGGAAGCCTCTTTAGAAATGGAAAAAAAATTTAGGAAGATGCTACCTTGTTTTTCCCTTGAATTCTGCATTTCACTAATGCCCATGTCAAGACATGTTTATTTACTCTCCCTTTAAGCTACTTGATTAATAAAGAAATTCTTTTCTTCATCAGCAGTTAGCCAGACCGAATGTGGAGTTAGAAAATGTTTATATAAAAATTTAAATTCCTATTCTTTCAGATGGAGTGTGTTAGCATGCCAGGAGAACACTTGTATCATGAAGCCATTCTGACTGAACCCCAAAGAGGACTCTTTGGAGAGTCTCAGTTTAGCATTTTGAAGACCTTTTGTGTCAAGACCATCCAAGTGGAAATTGTCTTTCCACAGAATAGTGGTCTGCTTGTTTGCTCTCACTCTCTGGCCTTTACTTCCTCCATGCTGACACCACGTCTCCAAGTGGCACCTCAGCTCCCATGTGCCTCAGCTACTTGGGCCCCACTGTCTGTCCCAGCAATCGTTTTCACTGTGTGACGACAATTGGTCCTGTTCTTCCCACTCCTTCCTCTACATCAAGGTTAAATCTCAAGATCTATCCTCTACAACAGGGGTCCCAAACCTGCAGGCTGTGGACTGGTATGCATGAGTGGCCTGTTAGGAACCAGGCTGCACAGCAGGGGGTGAGCAGCCAGTGAGCCAGCATTGCTGCCTGAGCTCCGCCTCCTGCCAGATCTAGGGGGGCATTAGATGGTCAGAGGAGCACAAGCTGTACTGTGAACTGCACATATGAGGGATCTAGGTTGCATGCTTCTTATGAGAATCTAATGATAAAAATAATGTGCTTGAATCATCCTGAAACTATACCCCCACCCTTGGTCCCTGGAAAAATTGTCTTCTGCAAAACTGGTCCCTGGTGCCAAAAAGGTTGGGGACTGCTGCTCTACAAAATATGTCCCTGTTTCCACCTGCAGCCAGCTTCTCTTGGATGTCATTTCTGTGGAATGGAATTTGGTCACATTGCCCCTAGCACCCTACAAACTTCTAGGGAAGCATCTACACTGTCTCACATTCTGCTCCTGTTGAACGTACACCGCTTAGGGATCCAGGATTCATATGGGGTCATACGTAGTGATGACGATGTTCCTATTTTTCCTCCTTCGCCTCAAGAATGACTTCTATTTGTGCACAGGTGAAAATAAGAGCCTCAAGGCTTGAGCTGCTAGAAGGGACAATCCGTCCATCTCACCAGTCGCCTGAGTGACACCTGGGAAGGCAGGTGTCACCTGGATTGGGTTTATCAGCGGATGTGTGTGTACTTCTAGCCCTACCAGAGCGTAACCTTCACCTCTCTCAAGGACTGCCTCCCTGCAGACTCTAGGGAGAGTCACTCTCCAGCCACAGGCAAGAGCCAAAGGTCAACATTCCCTTGGCTGTGCTGCCTCTCTCTGCCTCTTACCCTGAGGCTGTCTCTGAGGATAGTCTGCCACTCAGCAGCAAAAAAAAAAAAAAAAAAAAAAAAAAAAAAGACATTGTGGAATACTGAAAACTTCAGAATATCATATCTAAGCCTGAGGGTGCTTATATACTTATAGCTGTATGCAGTGAGGATGAGAATAGTACCTGCTGAAGTTAAATAGTAGCTAACATTTTTAAGAGTTCCTTTCATGTGTCAGGCATTGCTCTGATAGCCTAATTTGTATTAACTCTTTTAACCCTCAAGCCTACAGAGTAGATAACACTATGATGCCCATTTTACAGATATGAAAGCTGAGGCACAGAGGACAAGCATGTTGTAAGTGGTAGAACTGGGATTCAAACCCAGGTCATCTGCCTCCAAAGTCGTGAAGGTACATTTTGTTTCTATCACATTGCACCAGATTGTGGCTCAGGTCAAATTATTTCTTTAACTGTGATGTAAAATGGTATTTGCTGTTATAGTATTGAGGAAGATAATGACAGAACCATATACCATGTCTGTTGGTGTCTTACCAGCTAGCATCTAGTTGTGTTTTTGGGAGGGTTTGATTTGATCGATTCAAATCCGTGGAATAATGAGTCACATGGTAATAGGACTGTAAACATCCTGAAATGTGGCGCTGAGGGAGCAAAAACAATCTGCACATTGGAGATGAAGGTGACACTTCTTTGAGCACTGAGACTGAATTACCTTTCTATCGGCCAGAGTCTGCTTGAGAGGCAGCTGGGGCAGAGTCATTAAGGATGGGGGTTTGAACCTCGCCTCTGCCCTGTTGTTAGCTCTGTCACTGCAGGTATGTCACTTGGTCTCATCATTTATAAAATGTGGGCAATAATGTTGCCTTCCTTTCAGGGCTGGGATGAGGGTGGTGAGTGTGGGTGTAGGTGCAGCACTTGGGAGAGTGTCTGGCACGCAGTAATCTCTTTTGATAGATGTTAGCGCTTACTATTCAGGCTCCTCCAGAATAAACTTTGTCTTCAAAATGAGTAGATAAGGCATCTAAAACAGGCACTGTGTACATTGTGTACCTGAGGAGGAAGGCGTGGGAGACCGGGAGTGAGGGACAGAAGATGTCACAGAGACCATGGACTGTGCATGCATTAGGCAGAAATTCTTGGACGACAGTGAGAATAGTGGCTCAGCAGGAAAAAAAAAAAATGAAAATGAAAATTTGGGGAAGAGAAGAAACTCCCAATGAAAGATTCTAAAAGGAGTCCCTGAAAGCCCAAGGGCATATCCCCAGCCTCTCCTGGGACAGCTTCGGACATAGTTGTGAGCCGATTTGGAAGGCAGGCACCCACCGTAGGCTGGAGACTGGAAAACACCATTCTGACTCACTCTCTCAGAGCTGCATAGGCTCAATTCCACTCCATTTTTCCTGACGTTAGCCAGCATTGTTCAAGACAGATGTTCAGGGTTCTACAAAATAAGCTCATTTTTCGTGGCAACTATGATCTGAGGTAAGCGTATTTCCAGATTCAGCAGGAAGGCTTCCATGTGCAGCTGTAACATATATTTCTTAGCATATCTACAAGTGTCAGAGACACTCCCCAAAAGATGTTTCCGTCTTAGCATCCTATTGTTAGCAGTTTGGGTTCAAGGCTAAAACACCAAGTGTTTGAGGGGATGTGGAAGAAAGTCAGCTTGAAACAGTGAACCAGTAAAACTGTGTGTCCTAGAAATTTTTAGCATTAATTGTTTCCGGCACAAAAAGAGACATGAACTCTCATCCAAGAAGCTTTAGACCACATTAAATCTTGTAAGGCCTTAGTGAAAACATTATAGCTTTGAATTTTGCATAACTAATGTCTGTGAAAACTATCATATTTTATGATTTATGATTTATTTATTTTTTTGACACAGGGTCTCACTCTGTCATCCAGGCTGGATTGCAGGCTGGATTGCAGGCTGGATCACAGCTCACTATGGCCTTGACCTCCCAGGCTCAAGCGATCCTTCCATCTCAGCCTCCTAAGTAACTGGGACTATGGGTACACACTGCCATGCCCAGCTAATTTTTGTGTTTCTTGTAGAGGTGGGGTTTCACCATGTTGCCCAGGCTGGTCCTCAACTGCTGGGCTCAAGCAGTCTACCCACCTCAGCCTTCCAAAGTGCTGAAATTATAGGTGTGAGCCATGGCACTGAGCCAAAAGCTATCATATTTTAAATGAAATCTTATTTATACCATCAATTTGTTTAATACGTTTAAACTTTGTGATAAACTTAATCATTATCACAAATTCTGAATAATGAGGTTCACATTAATACAATTTTATGTGCGCAACAGTGGTCAGTGCTTCCAAGTAGCACATAGTTTAAAACAGACAGATGATGCCTTACATGAAATTAGGTTTCTGAACTGCCAAGCTTTTTCTTAAGGTTCTGCGTGCTGTTTGGGAAAAGGCCCAGATACAGCGGGACAAAAATAGGGAAGGTTTCAGAGTCAGACTGATACAATTTAGAGTCCTGGTTCTATCCCTTTGTAGCCTTGATATCTCAGACACATCTGCAGATCCTCTGAGATTTTCTCTCCTCATCTGTGAGATGCTGGTGTGAGGGTCAAATGAGACAGTGTCCATAAAATAGCTAGTGCAATTCTTGACACCTGTTGGGTACTCAAAAGATGGTGAATGTCATTAATAATTCTGGTGGCTTTAATATCGCCTACAAATACTCTGACACACCTCCCTTCAGAAGGTAAAATATCTGCTTCTTCTCCCTCTGGATGTGGGCTGGACAGTGACTTGCTTCTAATGCCTAGAATATGGTGAAGTCATAATGTGAGACATCCAAGACTGCGTCATGAAGAGGATACATATTTAGCTGCCACCCTTCATGTTGTGAGAATGCTCAAGCAGCCTGGGAAGGGGCCCACATGGGAGAGCCCAGTGTGGAGCTGAGGCCTTCCACTAGCATCCAGCACCACGTCGCTGGCTGTGTGAGGAAGCCACCTTAGAAGTAGATTTTCCAACCCCACTGAGCCTTCAGATGATTGCAGTTCTGGTTGACATCTTGTCTGCAGCCTCATGAGAGACCTTTTGCTGAAGCCATCCAGCCAACTTGTTCCTGATTCCTAACTGAGATAGTAAGTGTGTATTGTTTTAAACCACTACACTTTGAGATAATTTGCTATATAGCGATAGATAATTATTACAGTAAAAATTGCAGTAAAACTCACCCCAGAGTAAGATGAAACACTTGAATCAGTTAGCAGCCCATTTCTGTCCAGGTAGTTACAATGGAAACGAAAAATCAAGGTGGTAATTAATTTGTTAATGTATTTATTTCTTTAGCAAATTTACAGAGCCCTGCCTGGGCCATGGGCCCCATCTGAGCTGCTAAAACCAGGATCTGTTACTGGACAGAGACAAAGGCTCTCAATACCCTTTGTCCCCAGATCTAACCCAGGCCTCAGCGATACCTCTAAGGTTCTTCTGTTCAGCTGCTTCTTCTCATCTCTCTGCCACACGCCATAGGCATGCCACAACTGTCTTCTCCTGTGACCACTGACAGAGCAATCTCTTAACTGGCCTTCCTGCTCACATTCTTGTCCAATTACAAGACACATTGGTAATAATCAATGATAAGGAGGCACTCTGAACTATGTAGACCAGATCAAATTATTTTCCTGCTTAAAACTTTATGATATCTCCCCGTCCACTTAGAAAACAACCAGACATTCTCTGGTCTATAAAGAAAGACCATGATCTGAACCCTACTTACCTACCTCTTCAAACTTGCTACCTCCTTTCACTCTATCCTTCTTTCTCTTCCTTCAGCTCATTGTCGGGTATTGTTATAGTAAGGACACACAGTGAATTACCCCTCCCTGATCCATGTCCTTGTGTGGCCCTCCCACATTAACTCCAAGCTTGGCCACGTGACTTGTTTTGACCTTTGAGACAAGAGCAAATATGATATATGAAAAGGCTTAAAAAACACTGCAGATCTGGGATTTCTTTTTCTCTGGCTGCTTCTGAAAGAAGGCTGAACTACTCTGCTGCTTCATGAGAGACACAGGAGTCACTTTCCTCCATCTCTGCCAGCCTCCAGACATGATGTGAGCCTGACCATCATGGGCTAAACCCAACCCAAACTGCTGAGCCACAGAGTTGTGACAAATACATGATTGCTGGGCTGAGTCACTAGGTTTTGAGGTTGTTTTTTCACTTAGCAATGGATAACTGATAAACACAACAAACTCACTCCTGAGTTCTGGGACTCCTTGTTGCCTCTGCTAGGCCATGTCCTCTTATGGAAGGCTCCTTTTGGTCACTTAGATTTTAGTTTAAATGCCACCACTCTGAAAAGGCTGCCCTGGCCACTCAGGCCAAAGTGGTCTTGTATTCACTGTAGAAAAAGCAAACTTTTATTTCTCTGTTCTCATCCTGCAATATTTAGCACAGAATCCTTCTGTGACCAGATGTGTGTGGGGTTTTCTTCATGCACCAAGGAAGCCATCAATTCTTCAGTGGACGCCAACTGAGAGTCCTCTCATTCAATTCAATTCTGACACCATCCAACTGGAGACAGAGTCAGATTACACAGGTTGAGGGCTCAATCCAAAAAATGAAGCACCACTGTTGATGTTGATTGGAAGCCCTAGGTTGTTTTTCGTGTGTTTCTGACCAATCAGCTCCCAATCAGGGTTCCCAAAACCTCCTCTATCAATTTGATAAATTTGCATGAGCAGCTCAGAGAACTCAAGGAAATACTTATATTTATCAGTTTATTATAAAGGATATTACAAAGGACACAGATTAAGGGACCCATAGGTCCAGGTATGCAGGAAAGAGTATGGAGCTCCCATGCACTTTCAGGGTGCGCCACTCTCCTGAAGTCCCCATACGTTTGGCTTTTTTTTTTTTTTTTTTTTTTTTTAAGACAGAGTTTTGCTTTTGTTGCCTGGGCTGGAGTGCAATGGCGTGATCTTGGCTCACTACAACCTCCACCTCCTGGGTTCAAGCAATTCTCCTGCCGCAGCCTTCCAAGTAGCTGGGATTACAGGAATGCACCACCACACTCGGCTAATTTTGTGTTTTTAGTAGAGACAGGGTTTCACCGTGTTGGTTAGGCTGGTTTTGAACTCCTGACCTCAAGTGATCCGCCCGCCTCGGCCTTCCAAAGTGCTGGGATTATAGGTGTGAGCCACTGTGTCCGGCTGTGTTTGGCTATCCGGAAGCTCTCTGAATCCTGTTCCTTTGGGTTCTTATGAAAGCTTCATTACATAGGTATGACTATTAAATCATTGGCCATTGGTGATTGGCTTAACCTTCAGCCCCTCTCCCCTCCCTGGAGATTGTGGGATGGGGCTGGAAGTCTTGGCTCTTGCCTTGGCTCTTTGGGTGACCAGCCCCCATCCTGAAGGTACCTAGTGGCTGTTAGTCACCAGTCTACTTCTTAACATACAAAAAGACACTTGCCATTTTAAAGGTTCCAAGGATTTTAGGACAAAGACCAAATATACATTTCACAACCTCACATCCACTGTCTGCACCTTGTCATGTTTTCCTCATACTGCAGCACTTCTCATGGCCTGATGTTTTCTGCTGTACCACATTTTATCAAATCCAAGACACTGTGGATCGTAACCCACATCCCAACTTCAGAAACTAAAAAATGCGAACAAAAAAGAGTGGTTTGAGAGGCCAGGCATGGTGGCTCAAGCCTGTAATCCCAGCACTTTGGGAGGCCAAGGTGGGAGGATCACTTGAGGCCAGGGGTTTGAGACCAGCCTGGCCAACATGGCAAAACCCCGTCTCTACTAAAAATACAAAAATCAGCTGTGTGTAGTGGCACACGCCTGTAATCCAGCTACTCAGGAGGCTGAGGCAGGAGAATCGCTTGAACCCAGGAGGTGGAGGTTGCAGTGAGCCTAGATCACTCCACTGCACTCCAGCCTGGACAACAGAGCAAGACTCCATCTCAAAAGAAAAAAAAAAAGGAGTGATTTGAGTTGATAAAATACAACATTTGATGATTTTTATCTCTCCATGGGATACGTATGCCCCATGAAAGGAGGGACCGCCTCCTTGGTTTTGCCTCCTCCAATTTTTCTCCATATTGGAGAAAAAGTAAACTTTCTAAAATGCTAATTTAATCACGCCACTCTTCTTAAAATGATTTACTGCCCCCTCACTCCATTTAGGACAAAATGGAAATTATTTCCATGACTCACATGCCCTCTGAGACTGAGCTCTTGCTGACACACCCACCCTGAATCGAGTCACCCTCTGCTTCACTTATTTCTCCAGCAGCATCCTCCTGCTCTGGGTCCTGGACCACATAATCTTGCCTCATGGTCACCACCACGCTGACTCTTCCGAATGTTTTCCCTCCTCTCCTCATGGCTAATCCGAGCAAATCACCCTTTCTCAGCTGTCACACTCCCATGGAAGCCTCCTCTGCCCCTCCTGACTGCTCTCACATCCCCCATCATAAAACCTTACACCAATAACTATCACAATTATAAAATATTTGTATAATTGTTTACTTGTTTATCACATATTGTGTGCGTTTTTTAAAAATTGTGTCTAACACCTACTGTGAGCCACATACAGTTCTATGTATTGAGGTAACATTAGTAAATAAAATAAGAAAACTTTCTATCATAATGAGGCTTTGAGTTCAATGAAGGTAGACAGACAACAAATAAGATGCATATAAAAATATGAGGATGTCACATACTAATGAATGCTATGGAGAAAATTAAGGCAGGAAAGGGGAAATCCTAGAGGCTGGGAGGGGCTGTGGTTTTACATGGGATGGTCAGAAAAGGCTCCAGTGAGAAGATACATTTGAGTAAAAACAGATGAGGAAATGGAATTAGCAGATATTTCAGGAAAAGCATTCTAGGAGGTGAAAACAGCAAGTCTAAAGCCCTGAGGCAGGATGCTGGTCACTGGTGGTAGATTTTAGTGACATTCTTAAGGAAGTCCTTGTGGCTGGAGCACTTAGCAAAAGAGAGCTCTGAGAGGTGAAGTTAAAGAGGCAACGAAGGGGATGACATAGAGCCTTGTAAGCCTTGTTAGTAGGAGAGTGACAATGAGCTAAGTTCTCAAAGGATCGCTTTGTCTCATATGTTAAGAATTGACTTTAGGACATGCAGAATGGAATCTGGGATGTCAGTGGGAAAATTGCAACCATTGGAGCAAGAGACAATCACATTCCTTCACATTTGTGAAATGTGGTGATGAGAAATGGAGGAGGCGAGAAAAGGCCAGAGTCCGGCTATGTTTTGGAGATAGAGCCAAAGGGATTCCAGATGGTTGGAGTGTGGGATATGTAAGATTAAGAAAGGTGCCAGGAGTTTTGGCTTGAACAAACTACAAAGATGGAATGGGCATTGACAAAGATGGGGAAGGCCGAAGGTAGAGAAGGCTCTGGGGGAAGGAATGGGAGTTAAGTTTTGATGTGTTAAGTTTGTGATGCCTTCTAAACAGTCAAGGTGTAGATATCAAAGTTGCATATATAAGTCTAGAGTTCAAAGAATGTGGCTGAGCAGGAGCTATAAATCTAGGAGTTATCAGCATATAGAAGATAGTTAAAGACTTGTGCTCAGAAGAGATTACCATGAAGGCAGTATAGACTAGAAAAAAGGTCAAACCAGAACTCTTGGCACTCCAACAGTGGTCAGGGAGATGAGGAGATTGGAGAGAACAACCAGGAGAATGAGAAGCTCCATCAGCAAGAAGAAGGATGGAATCTTCTCCTTTGATCCCAGTGTTGAGGAAGGGATCATCAACACCATCAAGTGCTGCAGGGAGATCAAATCGGCTGAGCTTTGGCCGCTGGTCACCTTGACATGGTGGTTTTGGTGTCAGGATGGGGAATTCATGTCTTTCTCTTTCACTAATCAGAATGAACAACTGCATTTTCTATCATTTGCGCTCCTGTATTCCTAGCATCTAGCACAGTTTCTGAAGCAAACTAGATATTACATTAATACTTGTTAAGTGAGTGATTGGAAACTGATTATTAGATACCTTAAGATGGTCCTTAGATAAAAATTTTCAGGAAAATTTACAAAATAATTTCCCTATAATTTGGAAATTCAACTGCTTTTTTCAGTGGATAAGAGTCATGGAAAGATGAGATTATGAGAGCATTTTTACCTTAATAAGTGTTAGCTTTTCTCATAATCATTGTAAGCCTTCCTTAGTTTTTGAGTTCCTAAATAAGAATCCATGCACAGAGCAGGTGCTTCTGTGTCTTGCTGGGAGGGAAAGAGGTCTGCTCATTGTTTTGGGAGACAGCAACATTCAACTTGGTCTCAGAATGGCCTTTGCTCATTGGTGGGGAAAAGTTTTGCCTCATGGGAATGCCTGATTTGAAATGACCCCCAAGAACCCTCAACTATCAGTGTCAGGAATTCCTTTAATGGAATCAAAACTTTTCATCCTATAATTTCCATGATACACTAGTTCAAGTTATAGAGAAAAAGCAGCTAATTCTTACTTTCAATGCATGGGACTTTACATGAAGGCACAGTCAGAGTACCACTGAAACACAAGCACGTTGTACTGTGATTTCTATCTAAGTGTTCATTGCTCAGCCATCTGTCAGATTCCACATGCACAGATGAAGGAAAGAGGCAGGTGAGGTCATTCTGAAAGAGTCTTCATGGAAACCAGGTCTTGGCCACTCAGTGGAGGACCAATCTCTTCACCAGCGGGACTCCACAGGAGCAGCAAGTCAGGACCTGGTGTATGTCCTGGGGCCTTAGGTTGGCCTTAGTTACAGCTGTTGGGCCTTATGTCCCAAGGAGCCAGCTGGACATGCTCCTGACTGGCTTACCTCTGCTGAGAGTGGCCAGCTGTCAGGGTTCAAATTGTCCAATAGCATCTGCAGGGACCACATAGGTAGATACATAACTATTTTCCTCATCAGTGAAGTCTAGGCATTGGGGCTGAGGCTGTTCAGGTGAACATAATCCACCAATCCTTTTTGAAGACACATAACTAAAAGTCATTTACACAATCCATTTCAAACAGAACATTAGTGCCTAAATTGCTGCATTCTAAGCAAGTCTCCTCAGCCAGCTTCACACATTAGGCCCACAGGTATCGCTCTGGAGTCAGATGATGACCAAAGAACCCCACTACAAAGCAGGAGGAGATTATCCAGCTAAATCTCACCAAGACACCTGGGAAGGGGAACAATGAACTGAATTCATGTCAACATGTCCATGACAGATACCGGATACTTTCTGAAGGCAGGTTTTGTTCAAAGTGGGAGGGAATGGGCAGGTCCTGAGTGTTTGAATGTGAAATTGAGAGGGGGAAAGGGAAGGATGCAAAACACAGCTCCACCATTTGCTTTTCCTAGAAACAGGGTCTGGTTTTGCAGCCCAGGCTGGAGTGCAGGGGTACGATCCTAGCTCACCATAACCTTGAACTCCTGGGCTCAAGCCATCCTCCCACCTCAGCCTCCCAGGGTACTGGGATTATAGATGTGAGCCACCATGCCCAGACCCCATCATTTTTCTAAACATTATTCAAGAACTAGTTTACTTTGTCCATTTCTCTTCCCAGTGCAAAGAGGATTTTGATGTTCTCCACCCTGGGCCTGTCGTGGGATGGGGGGAGGGGGAGGGATAGCATTAGGAGGAATACCTAATGTAAATGACGATTTAATGGGTGCAGCACCCCAACATGACACATGTATACATATGTAACAAACCTGCACCTTGTGCACATGTACCCTAGAACATAAAGTATTATAATAATAATAATAAAGGATTTTGGCCTATAATGTTCTAATAGAGATTTCCTATTTACCAAGGCTGCCAATTCATTGCTTTTTTTCTCAGATGAAATATGTATGATTGTTATGATGTTGTTCAACAGTGCACTCATTTATTTATTTATATTTACCCAACAAATAATTATTATTCACTGCAATAAATTCTGTAGAGATGGATAAGTGAGGGCTCTTGTCCTGTAAATCACAGCTGTCTTCCAAACATGGCAGAAAATCAAAAAAGGAAATACATATAGTTAATAATAGTTTAAACACAGTGATATTTATATAATTAAAACTTATGACTCCTGTAAGTTAATATTTTGGTTAACACCGTTCCAGAAACATGGCTATTTTCTTGGTTTCTCTATTTTTTTTGTATTGATATATTGTTTAGGTTGCTTTAAAGTATATTTCTTATAGGAAGATAAAGACTTTCTCATTACAAACTTTAAAATTGTGTATTAGAAAAAAACAAATTAAAAATCCAAAATCTTCAAGCAAAGCAGTTTATTCACTTCTTAATTTAACCAAGTGGCAGATGTTTCCATTTGAAATCGATTTTGCTATATCAAACAACACTCTGTTTAACATCTTTGTGCATCTGTTTTCTGGATGTTGAACTGTTAAACTACCCTATAGAAAGGCTGCACGTGGTGGCATTACACAAATGCTAATTGTGAAGGAAAGCATGTTACATATAGCACAGTGTTTTGTGGTTGAAGTAAAATTGATTATTATTGTTTTGTTCTTTGTGGGTTTCTGCAGATAGGTTAAGCAGGAATTTGAGATGAGACTAGCTAGGGAAACATTTGCTCTGTAAAAGTTTATTGCTACTTCTACAACAGGAACTTCATTGTAGTGGACAATGGAAAGAAATAACATGTTTAATTTTGGGCACAGGCCCATACTTAGTTTTGAGGCTAAACCTCTGAAAGTGAAAAACCTGCCAACAGCTGCTAATGGTGTGAGCCAAAGGCCTGTCTGGTTCCCCGTGTGGTGGGATATTGCCTTATCAGCTACTTTGTTTTGCTAATGAAAATAACATTGGCAAATAAAAATAGCAGCTGCTGTGGTATTGGGCTATGTACTTTACAGTAATTATCTTACCTTACACTCACAATTCTCTAACAGGAAGTAACTTCAAGTAACAGAGAAGCAACTTGAAGTCACGATGGAGCCATGATCTGATCGAAAAGATTGGACTCCAGAGCCATGCTCTTGATGTGAGCTACCTTGACTTGAATAGTTCACAGATAGGGCAATGAAAATAAACTCCTAACGGTATATGAAATGAAATCAATTTGATTTGAATAAGATAGTTAATCATAGATACCTATACAATATTTTTCTAAATTTAAAGTACACATTGATTATTTATTCAAAAACTTTTATGAGTACCTTGTATTTGCCAGGCACTGGGATACACAATGGTGAGCAAGGCAGACGGGAACTTTGTCTTCACGACATTGGACTGTGAAGGAAATGGGCGGGAAAACCGGCAGCTGCAAGGATGTGCGGTACAGCCTTTAAGAGGGAAGCCTACATTGCTACGGGGGAGTCGAGGAGAGAATCCAGACTTTGTACCTTAGGTCCGAGGTTTACTCCCACGTAGTTGGCACTGCAGGCGCACGCCACCACGCCCAGCTAATTCTTTGTATTTTTAATAAGAGACGGGGTTTCGCTAGGTTGACCAGGCTGGTCTCAAACTCCCGACCTCAGGTGATCGCCCCGAACCTTGGCCTGCCAAAGTGCTGGGATTACAGGCGTGAGCCACCGCGCCCGGCCTCAAGGTTTATCTTTAACGTGGATTAAAGCTAACTAGAAATGGTTTATCTTCACATAGCCTATAAACAAAATTTAATCATATCCATGAATTCTATTGAAAATATTAGACATCTGTAACATTCAAAGTTCATGGACAGGTTATTTTTTATTTTCTAACTGGCCTCATGGTATGACCAGATTTCAGGTAAAGCTTATAAAAATACATAGCTTTTGGAAATTTGGCAGTTTTCTTTTGTTTAGTGCGTCTCATAATTTATGGGTCTCATGGGGAACTCGTTTAGCTCTGGTTTCTGGGATGTGCTAGAACTTTATAGAAATCCTCTGACAGGCAGCTTTTAGAGAGAGAAGTTTCTAAAATTTATATTTCATTCTTGTCACTGAATTCTCTTGATACCTGATTTCCCAGCTGCTAAGCCACATACGTTTTGATAGGCTTCACTGTGAAAACTGAGGGTGTCCCATGGTGATGATCGTGTCTAGCCTGCCTCGTAGGAGCACATTAACGGAGTAGCCTGGACACTCAGGCACCGGCGATCTTGTGAAAGGGACTACCTCTGTCTTTGCTCACTATGTCTCTTCAGTATGTGCAATGCCTGACACAGAGTAGTTACTTGATGACTGGCTTTTTTTTTTTTTTTTTTTTTAAAGGAGAGAAGTGTGTCTCTGGGAAAACTTGAAAATATAGATAGAGAAAATAGGTGGATCGATCCGAGGCTGTCTGCTAAAGTAGCCCATTTTCTTTTTTTTTTTTTTTTTTTTTTTGAGACGGAGTCTCGCTCTGTCACCCAGGCTGGAGTGCAGTGGCCGGATCTCAGCTCACTGCAAGCTCCGCCTCCCGGGTTGACGCCATTCTCCTGCCTCAGCCTCCCGAGTAGCTGGGACTACAGGCGCCTGTCACCTCGCCCGGCTAAGTTTTTTTTTTGTATTTTTTAGTAGAGACGGGGTTTCACCGTGTTAGCCAGGATAGTCTCGATCTCCTGACCTCGTGATCCGCCCGTCTCGGCCTCCCAAAGTGCTGGGATTACAGGCTTGAGCCACCGCGCCCGGCCTAAAGTAGCCCATTTTCTAGGTTGCAAATTCCTTTTGACTATTTGTTTTGTACATATAGAGTATCTAGAAGAAGGGTCACCTTAAATGAGCAAAATACATTAACATTTTAACATATTTAGCTATTGCTAAACATATCCACAGTCTATATTTCATTCCCCAGTGTCAAGTGACACCTCTCACTGAGAGGCATCACCGTGTCTTTAAATATCCTGGAGATGCATTTGGAACACATGCTTTGAGCAAATGAGTTTGTTATAATATAAACTATATTTTCTAAGTTATTATGTCAAGAGGAATAACAGAGGAAGGATAGTATGTTCTAATTATCTTCAAAATTTGCCCACCTTCCATCAAAATTTATTGTAACTGAAAAGAGCAGCCTCTGAAAGATGGATTATTGGCTCTCCTGCTTCGAGCTGCTGATCTCAGAGGGAAGCAAATGGCACTCGCTGGATCTGAGCACAGAATACTAACAGCACTTCAGCATTAAGGGAGATATCATCAGGGAAAGTATCTGATATTCACCATCTAATTCCTTTCACTTCTTTCCGTAACGACATTGAAGGAAGAGCTGATTTTAATCTGACACTACCTCTTTCAAAGAAATCTCAAGAGATTTAGTGCTACTGGAGAAGCTAAAAGATATGAAAGTATTTGTTACAAGCAAGACAAGCTTTAAAACAATGTCGAATGGGAAACGTACACCTGGTGACCTGTCCCCTACCTGGAAAGATAGTGAAAGGGATCTGATAGGGACAACTGTCACTGGGTACTGATGTTACACTCACTTTCTAATGGAAAGACAACAAAGACCAAGCTCAGTGGGTATTCAATGATCAGACAAAACTCTCGAGAAGCATGAGGGTCTTACCTGAACGTAGGTTCAAAGAAGTGTTCTAGCACCAGGAAACACTTAACAATATACAGAGAAAGGAAGCTCGGACTGATGTTTAGGTTGTCTATCTAAAATGATCCCAGGAGAGGCATAGATGGAAAACTATTCTGCACATTTTTTCCTCCAGAAATAGAGTATTAGTTTTATAGCATACCTTTCACCTAAATATTGAGACTGAGCCTGTAAAACAATGGATTCTTTCATCTAATCACCTACATCAGGAAAAATTGTGACTCTCTCTCTATATATATATACACACACACACACACACATAATTTCTGTTTTGAGTATGCTTGCAATTTTTAAAAACAAGCTTTAATTCAGTTGAAATAAAAATCATGAAATATTAAAAGTGGTGATTTGCAAATAGTATACATGTATGTATTTGTGTATTGTAAAATTAGTAAGTTACAGAATGTGATATGTAAACTGTGTTTGGTTCAGTATGATAGTTGTAATTATAGGAAAATAGAACGAGTAAGACTCATGTGATTTGATCTGGATATTTGACATTTGTGTACCATGAATGACTTATTAGGTTTAGACTGATCTTCATAGTGGTACAAATTGTCCTTCTATTCATACTATTTCTAGTGGGATGCCAATATGTGTAAGGTAAAATATAGATTCCGAAATAATATATTCTCGGAATGATCTAATAATAAGTAGGCATTTTGCTAAACCATTTATAAGTGGAAATAATTGATGAATAATATACCAGAGAACTTTTTATGGTAGGAGTAATATGAAATAGGGTGAAGTATATCAGCCACAAAAGCCCAAATCCCAGGAAATGTAATTATCCATTAACCATGTCTTTTGCTTTGTTATTAACGGATAAGATAAGAGGCTCTCCCAGAGAGTGGGAATGATTCTGTGGGATCATCAGAGGAGTGAAAAATGTAAGGAAAATTCTCTCAGGAACTTCATTCTTTTAATTACAACTATATCATACCTTCCCATATCATGGTTGATACAAATCAGGCTCTGTTTATGAAATAACACATAGACCTTATTTTAAATTAATGTACAAGATTTGTTATGAATTGTGAATCAGTTTTACTACATCTGAGCACATGAATATGATACACTATGTTTTTGTCAATTTTAAAATCTAGTCATATTTTCAATATGCTTTTGGAATTCCTTCCTTCCTAATACTTTATATTATGAGGCTATAGTTTATAGAGAGCCTAAGATGATTAAAAATCTTTGTCCAAAAGGAGAAAAATCCCAATAATTCCTTTATGGAAGAGTTGCAAATATTTAGTTCAGTTTAATGTGTTTATGTGAGAAAAGCCAATTGGAAAACATGCTTCACAAAAATAAATATATTTACTTTACTAATTATTTTCCTGTCACAACAGAGAAGCATATATGAAATCCCTACATTTGTAGACAAATTCTTTTCCAAGACCTTTTAAAAATGACTTGATGGTTTCTTAGGGTTTAACATTCCAGTGAAGAAATACTATGTTACTTTGAATTTCTTTCTCATCTAGGTAAACACTTTTGTTGCTAGAAAATTGGATTCTTCTATTTATAGAATTTTGGCGAGGAGACGTCTATAGGTGTACTTTAAAAAATATTCTAGTCCAGCAACTTGGTAAGCAGTTTTCTATGACTCAAGTTCATCTTCACCTTGATAATTTTTAAAAAAATTTCTTTGATTGTTGATTCTCCATAATTTAGTGTAGTCTTTCCTCAGGGTACTTGCAAGGCATTTTGTCCTAATAAGTCCATCTTCAGCTCAAGAGATTTTCTCTCTCTCTCTCTTTTTCTTTTTTTTGATTAGTTCTTTTCCAGCCTTTACTCCATTCTCTTGTCCTGATACTTCCATAAATAAATAGTGTACTTCTGGATCCATCTTTCTTATCTCTTAAGCTCCCTCCCATACTTTCTATCTGGCTTTCTTTTTCCTTTTTTTGTTTTTCTTTAAGTTTTATTTTAAGTTCCAGAGTAGATGTGCAGGGTGTGCAGGTTTGTTACATAGGCAAACATGGTCCATGGTGGTTTGCTACACAGATCATCCCATCACTTAGGTATTAAGCCCTGCATCCATTAGCTATTCTTCCTGATGCTCTTCCTCCCTAACCCCCTGCCAACCCACCCCAGTGTGCGTTGTTCCCCTGCTATGTGTCCATGTGATCTCATCCTTCAGCTCCCACTTACAAGTGAGAACATGCGGTGTTTGGTTTTCTGTTCCTGTGTTAGGTTGCTGAGCGTAACAGCTTCCAGCTCCATCCGGGTCCCTGCAAAGGACATGATCTTGTTCCTTTTTATGGTTGCATAGTATTCCGTGGTGTATGTATACCACATTTTCTTTATCCAGTCCATCGTTGATTTGGGTTGATTGCATGTCTTCCCTATTGTGAATAGTGCTGCAATGAACATACGTGTGCCTGTATCTTTATAGTAGGATGATTTATATTTCTTTGGGTGTATACCCAGTAATGGGATTGCTGGGTCAAATGGTATTTCCAGATCTTTGAGGGATCCCCACACTGTCTTCCACAATGGTTGAACTAATTTACACTCCCACCAACAGCGTAAAAGCGTTCCCTTTTCTCTGCAATCTTGTTGGCATCGGTTGTTTTTTTGACATTTTATTAATAGCCATTCTGATTGATATGAATGGTATGTCATTGTGGTTTTGATTTGCATTTTTCTTATGATCAGTGATGTCGAATTTTTTTCCTTACATTTCTATCTGGTTTTCTTTTTAAGCTATATAGAATTGCTCAAGATGAGATTCCAAATTACCAGCTCAGCTCCTGCAGTATCATGAAATGATATCCACTTAGTGACATTTAAATTTTAGTGAGTACATTTTTAAACTCCAAGAGGATTTTCAGATTCTCCAATTGTTTCATTGGCATAGGAGCCTGCCCTTCTTTCATGGATGTGAGAAGTGTTCATATTCTAGACATATTTGAAGACAATGGGATTTGATGACATATTACATGTAGGGTGGGGAGAAAGAGGAGTCAGGATCACTACCAGATTTTAGGCCTAAGTGCCTGAAGGGAAGAGCATCCATGAGCATATGTTACTGAGCTCAGGAATAGCATGGTGCAGGAGCTTTTAGGGAGAGGTCAGGAGTTCAGTTTTGTATGTGTTACAGCTGAAATACCTGTTTGTCACCCAAATACAGATGTCGCCAAGACATTTGCATAGGTGCATGTGCAGTTCACAGGAGATATCCAGGGCAGAGATAGAAGTTTGGGAGTCATAGTCTTAGAACTGGTACTTAAAACTATACACTCATCAAACAAGTAATTGTAGCTGGAGAAGTCCACTGAGCCTGGAGGTGGGTTATTCCTGGACCTGTGGATAGCTGTGTTTCTGCGTAGGGTGTCAATTCCTGGACCCCCTCGAGTGAGGAAGGGGGAGGAAGCATCCCTACTAACGGAACACAGTAGGAAATTTCTTTAACATCTCTGGCAGGTTATTGCTCCTTTGGGGGCAGGAGAATGAAAAGCCTAAGATTGGGTGGAGGACTGCCTTGTATGTTTCTGAGCCTTAAAGTTCATGCTAGGAGTTTACTGTGGCAGGTCTCTCATCTCCCTGAAAGAAGCGGTTTTGTCAGGAAAAACATACCAAGTGCCATCCCTGCATCCTGTGTGCACAGAACACAGAGGACCATAGCCCTGGGCTTGTAGAACGCTCCCTGCCACACTCAAAGTTGTCGGTTTTGCTTGTGTTCAGTTAAGAAAATGCATCCATTTAACTTATCAAGAGGTTCCTTCCTTTACCTAAATTGGAAATTAGCCACTCATCTATAATTCTCCAAAGGCACATGAGATTATAAAACTAGCAATCATAAAAGAATCCATGTAAATATTGAAAATGTAAAACGTAGTTTACTTTTAGTCCTAAGTGTTACAATGTTAACAAAAAATATCAAGAATCTTAAAGTCTCTGGAGTCATTAGGGCTACAACTGTGTAAATAGCTTACTTCAAAATAATCTCAAAAGAATAGTTAGCTTTATTAGATGTAGCTCTTGCAGTAAAAGAGTGAAAGGCATGGGGACAATTGTATTAGGAGATTAAACTAGAGGAATACTGTCCTAATAAAAGCCAAAACTCAATGAAACTTTGGTAAAATTTTCATTTGCAGTGCAATATTTCTTCATAACACTTTACTAAGATGACTTGTTTTTGGAGTCTATAACCAATTTTTTCTGATGTAAAGTGAAAAGACAGTTAAAATACCTAATTTAGAGAACCAAGGCATTTGACCATAGACACAAATTGTGATTGATCGTGTTATTTGTGGTGTGACAGATACAATGAAACTGGAGTGGAAGGAACTGTATAATTTTCTGCATACTAAACAGGAGAAAAAAAAGGCAACATGGAACCCCCTAGCCACCGTGCTTTGATGCTAAGTCATAGTTCTCTATTTGCATTTACAGTAACTTCCATAAACAACAATCCCACTATTTCACAATAATAGGTACCAGCCTGGGCAACACAGTGAGACCCCATCTCTGCAAAAAGTAAAAGAAAAAAAATTAACTGGGCACCTATAATTCTAGCTACTGGGGAGCCTGAGGTGAGAAATTATGCAGTTTTTCAAACATCAATATGATGCTATTTATGCTCTTTTTTCCAGTTCTATAGTAGATTCTGTGTGTGAGAGAGAGTTGTACATGTGCAAGAGACACACACGTTAGAGGTACTGAATGGTACATTTACATACACCGAATGTTGATGAGATTTGGAGAAAGTGGAAATTAAGTAAAGTTATATTTCTACTGGAGCCCAAAAGTTTGAGGCTGCAGTGAGCTATGATTGTGCCACTACACTATAGCTTGGGTGACAGAGCGAGACCCTGTCTCAAAAAAAAAAAAAAAAAAAAAAAAAGCCACAGTTTAGTTGGTTGCTTTAGGGAATAAAGTTGAGTTACTCCCCAAGAGTTTTTAAAAATGGTTACTGATGAGACAGAATGAAAAAATATACAATGCATGTATGTTTAATGTAGAGAATTTCACACAAATGGATTGTATTCTTAGTACTTCTGTGCCTGAACCAGACTGTTAGCCCTAAAATGGAATCTATAATGCTGTTTTCAGGTTTGACTGGGCATTTGTTACATAACTAGCAAAATCTTTCAGCACTTCTGTAATTGCGTCCTCTTGGCAAGAATTCAAATCTAGCTTTCTCCCAATATTATAAAGTAGTTTTAGAAGGTTCCTATGGAGGGATGCGGGGCTGGTTACTTTCCATTTCATGCCTTGCCCCTTTCCAACCTGCTCCTCTGTCTTGTAATGGACCAGGCAGGTGGACCCTCATGTGTCAGCCTACGTGAGTGCTGTTGCTCCTGGGAAGGGTGAAGTGTGGCCAGAGGGAGGCCATCTGCCAGATACTAGAGGCAGATGGAGAGAGAAGTAGGGAGGGGAATTCACTTCCCCCAGCCCACATGCATCTCATGTTTGGAAGTAGCTGTGTCCCTCCGTGACCGACATCTGTCTGGCAGGGCCTGCTGCAGAACTCCAGCTCTGACCGCATTATCAGCACCCCCCACTTTCCTTTTCTGCACTAAAAGTGGTAATAGTTTCCCATAACTGAAAACTTCTGGGCGATTTGACATCCTTCATCGGTTCCCTTAATGCTGCTCACACCTCTGAAATTGCTCCTTCATTAAAATCTCTTCAGTTGAGTCATTGGAGTGGAACTCTTTCCCTGCTGTGACCCTGGCTGATACAGGCACAATGAAGTTGATGTTGTATGACAGACCAAATAGCATGATGTACTCCACAAATACTCCCCTAACTATCAAGGCTGCAGGCACAAGAGAGTTCCGAGTCTATTCTGTGATGACGTCTGTGCTAGTCAATAACAGAGCCTTAGTTATTATGACGGTCACAAGGTAATGGCTGTATAGCCTTACATTTTGAGAGTAAACTGGGTAAAGATGTGAGAAATGGTTATGCCATGTATGGGCAGTAGTCTCAAGAAGAAAGAAGAGGCTGTGGCCTTTGCACAGAACCATGTGGTAGCAGAGGCTGCTTTGCTCTTGCTCCAAAGGAGATGATCACCTGCAGCTGGTTCTCAACAACCAGAATTCCTTGTCTGATTGAACATTCTAATATTCAACCTAGACCCCATCAAAGGAATGCCAGTGTACCCACTTCTACTTCTGGATCTTTTCCCAGGAAAATTATAATTGCGTAGTCTATGTCCATTGAGAATCACCATGAAAGGAGGGGTCTTCACCAAAGGTGAAATTACGAGGAGATAGCAGAAGGAAATGAAGATTCTGCTCAGCCCTAGAAATAGCTCTTGGAGCCTATCCTGGCTTTGCAGAAAAGCTACAGATTGGTAGCTGCAGTAGGATCTTAGGTATTTTGTCCAAGGATGTTTCCTGAGATGCCTGGGTTCTGTTTCACCTAGACTAGCGTGCTCTACCTTTGCCTCCCCGGGAAAATTCCCAGTCCAGCTCTTCCCTCCTTATGCATAAGGGAGCTGACTCCTATGGACTTCATTCCCTGAGCTCACTGGCTGGAAATCAAAGACTAGAATGCAGAGAAAGGCAGAGACAAAGAGGAGAGCGAGGGAGATTATCTGGGACAGTTCCCTCCCCACCCCCAACCCCCATGGCTCAGGCAGTGTCTGTGTCCCTCAGTGATGGCAGCTCCTGCTGGGTGACCCTGGCCTCCAGCCTGATGCTCTCACAGGGCTCCAACAGCACATTTTCATCTCCCTGCCCTTCCAGCCCTACCGGTGTTGACAGTTTCTCACCGTTCCAAGTCAGGCTGTCTCAGCAACCCTTACTAGTTACCTTAACATTTTCGACAACTCTCTATATAACTCCTTCATTAAAGTTCTTTTATTTGAAACATCTGTGTTGGATTTCTTTTTGTACCTCAATAGTCTTTCTTGAATTTTTATTCTTTCAGTGGTCAGTGGTGTTAGCTCTGAAATAATACTCAACTGGTAAAGCTGCAATTGCAGTCAGAGCAATGTTTTATATCATTTTTGCAATCGTGTTAAATAATGCCATTAAAGAAGAAGCAAGTCTATTAGTAGCATTCCCACGTAGGAGATGAGCAGTGGATGTACTTTTTTTTTTTTTTTTTGGAATCAGAGAAGACAAAGTCAAGAACAAACCCAAGGCAACCATCTCAGTAGCTGAGATCATGAGTAACAGTGTCTTCTTGGTTTAAAGGGTCTTGGTAAATGTCTAAAGAATGGAGAAGTCTAGCTGGTAAACAGTTGCGCTGCATGTAGAGTTTTGCCAACATGGTGAAACCCCATCTCTACTAAAAATACAAAAAAATTAGCCGGGTGTGGTGGCGGTTGCCTGTAATCCCAGCTACTCAGGAGGCTGAGGCAAGAGAATCACTTGAACCCAGAATCAGAGGTTGCAGTGAGCCAAGATCACGCCACTGCACTCCAGCCTGGGAAACAGAGCAGAACGCTATCTCAGGAAAAAAAAAAAGAAAGAAGTAAACCTTTGGGTTGCTGCTTTATTTTTTTCATATCAGTTCTCTTTAGTCTAGAGTTCTATTTTTAATATAACAATTTTTTAAAACTATGTTGTTATTGCTGAATAGTTACATAATAATTATATATAAATATGTATATGATTATTTGATAGACATGTTAAAATGTTATTTTAAAAAACAAATGCAAAAATGTGCCCTGGAGAAACTATTTGAATAATAATGTGCAGAATGACCTGAAAGGCTGACTGAGAAAGAGAGAGAGAAAAAAAAACTAAAGAAAACCGGATGTGAGTCTGTGAGTCCCTGGACAGCAAAGAAAAAGAAAAAAGAGAATGAAGAATGATTCGGTTTTAGGGTGAGACAATTTACTTACTCTCTTTTCTCAATAAAATTAGTAGGAGTTTAGTGGTTGTAGACTCTAGATTTTAAAAAGCTTATTTAACGGCCTGAAATGAAAGAATGGGCTGTGGATTCTTGGGAGGTGGCCACAATAGCTGTTAGCAGATCAAACATTTGGGAGATGAATTGATTGCTGCAGAGAGGGCAATCCCACAGCCACGTGGGGCATTTGACAAAGCCATTTTGAATGATCAGTTTTGACATAACTGCACGAAAATGATCCTATCAAAGAGCAAAATCATGTTTTAAAGTAATATCCCTGCCTGTTACACTGCCCCACCCACCAAAGCTATGGGACCCTCTTATTTCACTTTTGTATTATGTGTTTTATGGGCTAATATTTTCTTCTTATTGTTCTTATTTTTTATTTAACCATACACTATTTACTTTAAAGCTATTTATAGTTATTGCTATTCTTATTACCACTACTGAATAATATACCTTTTTTATAATCAGAAAAGACCGTGAAATTACTGTTAGTCTCTAGACTTTTTTTTTAATTTTTATTTTTTTAGACGGAGTCTCGCTCTGTCACCCAGGCTGGAGCTCAGAGGTGCGATCCCGGCTCACTGCAAGCTCCGCCTCCCGGGTTCACACCATTCTCCTGCCTCAGCCTCCAGAGTAGCGGGGACTATAGGTGCCCGCCACCACACCCGGCTAATTTTTTTATTGTTTTTTTTTTCTTTTCTTTTTTTTTTTTTTGTATTTTTAGTAGAGATGGGGTTTCACCATGTTAGCCAGCATGGTCTCCATCACCCGCCATCACCCGACCTCGTGATCCACCCGCCTTGGACTCCCAAAGTGCTGGGATTACAGGCATGAGCCACCGAGCCTGACCTAGTCTCTAGATTTTTAAGTTCAATTAAGATATCTTTATATACCACAAAATTAACCCATTTGAAATGCACAATTCGATAGTTTTCAGTATATTCAAGATATGTGCGACTGTTGACATATTTAATTTATACATTTTCCATTACCTCAAAAAGAAATGCCCTTTTTTAAGTTATAGCTCCTCATCACCTCATTCTTCCAAGCCCTAGGCAATCACTAATCTACTTTTTCTTTCTATAAACACAATTTAATACATTTTTTCGTTCTGGAAATTTTATATTATCAGAAACATGTAATACGTGATCTTTGTAACTTGCTTCTTTCACTTAGAATAATGTCTGAAAGGCTCAGCCCTGTTGTTGCATGTATCAGTACTTCATTACTGTTCATGGTCGAATAATACACTGTTGTATGGCTGTGCTGCGTTTTGTTTGTCCATTCCTCAGTTGATGGACATTTGGATGGTTTCCACCTTTTGGCTATTCTGAATAATGCTATTATAGATATTTGTGCATAAATTTCTGTGTGGATGTGTTTTCATTTCTCTAGGGTATACGTCTGTGGGTTGAATTGCTAGGTCTGATGATAACTCTATGTTAAAATAACCATTTAAGGAATGCTGTGTACAGAATTGTGTACCTCCCCCACCCCCCTAAATTCATATGCTGAGGCTCTAACCCCCAATGTGACTGTATTTAGAGAACAGGCCTTTGGTAGAGAATTGGATTTAGATGAGGCCATGAGGGTAGAGCCCTCATGTTGGGATTTAGTGTCCTTATAATAAGAGGAAGAGACACCAGAACTCGCTCCCTCTCTCTGCCATGTGAGGAATTGGCTGACACCTCAATCTCAGCTTCTCAGCCTTTCCAGAACTGTGAGAAATATGTTTATCTTAAGCTGCCCAGCCTGAGCTGACCAAAACAAGGAACTACCACACTGTTTTCCAAAGTGGCTCTAGTGTGTGAGGATTAGGTTTTCTCCACCTTCTTGTCAACACTTGCTATTGTATTATGTTTTGATTACAGCTATTTTGGTGGGTATGAAGTACTATCTTATTGTGACTTAGATTTGCACTGATGACTACTGGTGTTAAGCATTCTTTTATGTGCTTTTTGGTCACTTGTATATCTTCTTGGAGAGGTGTCTAATAATTTTCCCATTTGTATTGGAGTTATGTGGATTTAATTATTTATTTGGAAGAGCTGTATAGTGTAGATGCAAATGCCTTATGAAGAATATAATTTGCAAATATTTTCTCCCATTCTGAGGATTGTGTTTCACTTTCCTGATGGTGTGTTTTGAAGCACAAAAGTTTTTAATTTTGATTAACTCAAATTATCTATTTTTTATTTTGTTGCTCATGCTTTTAATGCCATAGCTAAGAATCCATTGCAAACACTAGGTCATGAAGATTTACCTTAATGTTTTCTTCTAAGAGTTCTATAGTTTAACTCTTACATTTAGGTCTCTGATCCATTTGAATTAATTGTTATACATGATGTGAGATAAAGGTCTGACTTCTTTCTTTTGACTTGGCTATCCAGTTTCCTGGCGTCACTTATTGAAAAGATTAATCTTTCCCATTGAATGATCTTGTACCCTTGTCAAAATCAGTTGAACATAGACACATGGCTTCATTTCTGAACTTTCAATTCTCTTCCATTGATCTACATGTCCCTCATTCTACTAGGACTACACTGTTTTGATTGCTGTTTGTCCGCAATATAAGTTTTCAAAGAGTTGGAATATGTGAATCTTCCAACTCTATTATTCATTTTCAAGATTATTTTGGCTATTCTGACTGCCCTACAATTCCATATGAATTTTAGAATTAGCTTGACAAATTTTACAAAAAAGCTAACTAGGATTCTAATAGGACTTACATGGTAGATTAACTTTGGAAATATTGCCATTTTAACAATGTGAATCTATAATATTGGTCTATAAATGTGAGATACTTTTCCATCTATTATCTTCCATTTATTTTTATTTTTAAAAAATTCATTTCAACATTTTGTAGTTTTCAGATTATAAGATTTGTACCTCCTTGATTAAATTTATTTCTAAGTGTTGATCTTTTTGATGCTATTGTAAATGAAATTGTGCTCTTAATTTCATTTTCTAATCATTCATTGGAAATGTGTAAAAATGCAATTGATTTTTCTATATTGATCTTGTATGCTGCAAGTTTGCTCTGCTCTTTTATTAGTTCTAATAGTTTTTCAGTGGATTCCTCAGAATTGTCTACATATAAGATCATGTCACACGTGAATAGAAATTGTATTACTTCTTCCTTTCCAATCTAGATGTATTTTTATTTGTTTTTCCTGCCTAATTGCCCTTGCAAGGGCTTCCAGTACAATGACGAATAGAAGTGGGTGAAGTGGTGAGATATAATATTCTTGTGTTGTTCCTGGTCATAAAGGGGAAGGGGAAGAATTCAGTCTTTCATTATTAATTATTACATTAGCAGTGCATCTTTCATAGATGCCCCTTATCATCTTGAGGACTTTTACTTGTATTCCTAGTTTGTTGAGCATTTTTATCAAGAAAGGATATTAGGTCTGGTCAAATGTGTTTTCTCTGTCTGTAATGTAATCATGTTATCTTGGTGCTTTTATTAAATTGATAAGATGTATTACATTAACTGATTTTTAGATGTTAAGTCAAACTTACATTAATGAGATAAATCATACTTGGTCGTGATATGTATTTCCTTTTACATGTGGCTGGATTGCACTATCTAGTATTTTGCTGAGGATTTTTGCTCTGTATTTATAAGGTATGCATGCTGGTGTGTAGTTTGTTCTTGTGATGTTTTTGTCTGGTTTTGGTATCAGGGTAACACTGTGTTCATGGAATGAGTTAAGAAGTGTGCTATTCTCTTCTATTTCTTGCAGGAGTTTGTGAAGAATGGGTAATCTTTAGATATTCAGGGGAATTCATTCATGAAGACATATGTTCTGCACTTTTCTTTGTGGGTATTTTTTATCACTAATTAAATTTATTGTGATTGGTATATTAAGTTTGTATATTTCTTCTTGATTCAGTTTCTGTAGAGCATGTATTTCTAGGAATTGTCCATTTCATCTAAGTGATCTAATTTATTGGTAAATAAATTCCTTTAGAATCATTTTTATTTCTGTAGGGTGGTACTAATATCCCCTTTCATTTTTTTTAATTTCAGTAGTTTGACTCATTTCATGTTTTCTCCCCTTATCAATCTGGTTAAGGTTTGTCTATTTTATTTATCTTTTCAAAGAACTAGATTTTGGTTTCATGAATTGTCTCTGTTGATTTTCTATTCTCTAATCTTTAGTAGTACTTTGTTCCCTGTACTTGCTTTGGGTTTAGTTTGTTCTTTGCTAGCACCTTACAGTGGAAAGTGAGGTTACTGATTTAAGATATTTCTTATTTTTTAGTATAGGCATTTATAGCTATTGATTTCCAAGTAACCTCTGCTTTATTTGCATTTCATAATTTCTACATGTTGTTTTATTACAATTTGATTCATCTCAAATTGTTTTCTATTTTCCCTTTTGGTTTACCTAGGAGAGGGTTAATTTCCACATATTTGTCAATTCCCCAAATTTCTTTATGATATTGATTCTTTATGAAATTTCATTTCGTTGTGGTCAGAGAACATACTTCTTATCATTTCTGTACTTTAAAGTTTATCAAGGTGTGTCTTATGGCCTAGCATGAACACAGAGTTCATCTCTGTGTGCACTTGAGAAGAGCATGTGGTCTGTTGTTGCTGGGTGGTGTAGTCTCTAGATGTATGTCAGGGTTAATGTGTTCAAGACCTCTGTTTCTTTGTTGATCTCTACCTAGTTGTTCTATACACTCGTGAAAGTGGGGCACTGAAGTCTCCATTTATTATTGTTAAATTGTCTATTTCTTCCTTCATTTCTGCCGTTTTTAATTCATGTATTTTGGTATAATGTTGTTACAGGTATACATGTTTCCAATTATTGTATCTTCCTGATGAATTGACATTTTTATGATTATAAAATACTCCTGTTCATATCTAGTAATATATATATTTTTTGTTCTAAGGTCTATTTTGTCTGATATTAGTATAGTCACTCCAGTTTCCTTGCAGTTGCTGTTTGCATGATATATATATACATATTTTATCATTTTATTTTCAATGTCTTTGTATCTGTGAATTAAAAATGTGTCTCCTGAAGACAGCATGTGATTGGTTCTTCTTTGTTTCTTTGTCTAGTCTGACAATATCTGCCTTTTGATTGGATTTTTTAATCCATTCATACTTAAGTCTATTATTGATATAGTTGGATTTTTTCATTTGCCATTTTACCTCTTTTTTCCTACATGTTTCATGCCTCTCTTGTTTCTCTAATTCTTATATATTAGATAAAGCAAATATTTATCTAATGCAGCATTTTTATTTCTTAATTTTTAAAAACTTTTTAAGTGATTTCCTTAGTGGTTGCTCTATGGCTTACCATACATATGTTAACCTATAATAATCAGCTTCGAATTTATACTAACTTAATTCCAGTATAAGAACTATTACTCCAGTATAGTTTTATTCTTATTCTCTTTTCCTCCTTTTTTTTTTTTTCTTTTTTTTTTTTTTTTTTGACATGGAGTCTCGCTCTGTCACCCAGGCTGGAGTGCAGTGATGCGATCTCGGCTCACTGCAAGCTCCGCCTCCCAGGTTCACGCCACTCTCCTGCCTCAGCCTCCCAAGTCGCTGGGACTACAGGCACTCGCCACCACGCCTAGCTAATTTTTTGTATTTTTAGTGGAGATGGGATTTCACTGTGTTAGCCAGGATGGTCTCGATCTCCAGACCTTGTGATCCGCCCACCTTGGCCTCCCAAAGTGCTGGGATTACAGATGTGAGCCACCATGCCCGGCCTCTTTTCCTCCATTTTATGTTATCATTGTTATATTTATTACATCTATAAATGTTACAAGCCCAGTATTATATTCCTATAAATATGGTATTATATAGATTTAAGTTTTAAGATACTTGGAGAAGAAAACAGAGGATCTATGTATTTTTAGCTTTTGTTATATTAACTTTCATTTTTGTGATTTCTGTATCTCTTCCTTTGGTCCTATGGATTTCAGGAACCATGTAGATTGATTTTCTTAGCCCAGAATAGCTTTGTTCCCACCCACCTCCTTTGTCCTATTATTACAAATATGTTATATTTCCATATGTTATAGACCTAAAAATAAATTATATGTGTTTTGTTTTATCAAATTGCTTTTTAAACCAGTTGAGAAAGGAAAAGAGTAGACATACGTATTTATGCTTTTTTATATATATAATTACATAATCATCATTGCCAGGGCTCTTTGTGTTTTCATGTATTTACCCTCTGGGATCACATACTTTTAGCTTGAAGAAATTTCTTTAGTACTTTTTGTAAGATAAATTGGCTAGCAACAAGTTCTCTCCTTTTGTTTATCTGGGAATGTCTTTATTTCAACTTAATTTTTGAAAGATAGCTTTGCTGGGAATAGGGTTGTCAGTTAAGAGTTTTTTGCTTTGAGTGCTTTGAATATGCTATGCCATTGTCTCTGGTCTTCACTGTTTCTAATAAATACTCAACTGTTAACTATAAAGATCCTGGAAGACAACGTAAGCAATACCATTCTGGACATAGAAACGGCAAAGATTTCATGAAGAAGATACCAAAAGCAATTGCAACAAAAGCAAAAGTTGACAAATGGGATCTAATCAAACTATAGAGCTCTGCACAACAAAACAAACTATCAACAGAGTGAACAGACCACCTACAAAATGGAAGAAAATATTTGCAAACTATGCATCTGACAAAGGTCTAATATCCAGCATCTGTAAGAAACTTAAACAAATTTACAAGAAAAAAGAAAAACAAACAACCCCATTAAAAAGTGGGCAAAGGACATGAGCAGTTTGCAAAAGACGACATATGTGTAGCCAATAGAAGACATATGTGTAGCCAATAAGCATATGAAAAAATGCTCAACATCATTGATCATTAGAAAAATGCAAATCAAAACCACAATGAGATACCATCTCACACCAGTCAGAATGGCTATTATTAAAATGTCAAAAAATAACAGATGCTGGTTAAGTTGTGGAGAAAAAGGAACACTTATACACTGTTGATGGGAGTGTAAATTAGTTCAACCATTGTGGAAGACAGTGTTGTGATTCCTCAAAGACCTAAAAACAGAAACAGCATTCAACCCAGCAATCCCATTACTGGCTGTATACCCAAAGGAATATAGATCATTCCATCATAAAGACACATGCACGAGTATGTTGACTATAGCACTATTCACAATAGCAAAGATATGGAATCAACCTGAATGCTCATCCATGGTAGACCGGATAAAGAGAATAAGGTACATACACACTATGCAAGACTATGCAGCCGTAAAAAAATGAGATCATGTCCTTTGCAGGAACATAGATAGAGCCAGAGGCCATTATCCTTAGCAAACTAAGGCAGGAACAGAAAACCAATTACCATGTGTTTTCACTTATAAGTGGGAGCTAAATGATGAGAACACATGGACACATAGAGGGGAATAACACACAGTGGGGCCTATTGGAAGGTGGAGGGTAGGAGGAGGGAGAGGATTAGGAAAAATAACTAATGGGTACTAGGCTTAATACCTGGGCGATGAAATAATCTGTACAACAAATCCCCATGACACATTTACCTATATAACAAACCTGCACATGTATGCCTGAGCTTAAAATAAAAGTTTTTAAAAAATATTGTTAATAATACAAAAAAGCATTATGTTTAAAAAACTGTCTTAAGCATGATTAAACAGGTGAATCCTAGTTTTAAAATGTCTATATATGAAATAGTTGTCAGCAGAAATTTGGAAAACCCTAGAACTGAAGCCTAGAGATATTTAATTGGATGCTTAAACTCTATGAGTCACAACGGACGTAGATAAATCCCTCGTGTCTATAGTTTGGTCATTCAGGTCACACTGTCTAAAAAAAAAAAGTGAGGAGAAGGAAGGGATGGAGGGGCAGGAAAAGTCATAAAAGAAAGAAATCAGCTACTATTCTTATTGGGTTTCCTATGTTAGTGAGAAGTCATTTTTACCTTGCTGCTTTTAGGACAGTGTGACATCAGGGCTTTAAAAACTTAATGCTCAATGGGTGGATGTGGCAGTGACCTTAGGTCTTCTTGGCCTTCTTCTCTGAGTGTGAAGCCTCTACCTTTCCAGCTGAGACAAGGACGACTGGGACTGGATAATTTTCAACTGTGCCAGACCCAAGGCAGAACCTCTGTCCCACAAGTGGGGGCTGAGTAGAAGAAAGAAGGCTTCATTTCTCAGCCTCACTCACCTGGAACTTAGCCTCAGCAATAGGTAGCTAAGGGCTGCAAAGGAAATGGGGATGTCCTGCCCCTCCAGAGACGATAATCCTCTGAGGAGTTGGGTGAGGAGCAAACCTCGTGTTCTTGGCTGCACTTCTCTGGGGTGGATTTTCCATCTCATTGAGCTAGGAGGGGAGAGGGAGGGGGTGGGTCTTGGCACAAATATTATAGATTGTCATTGTCCTTACTGAGGTTTAGTAAGTTTTCTTGAATAAATGTTTCTTCATTTGCTGTATGACCTTAGGATCATTTCCAGAGTTTTTCATTTTTATTTTTATAAACAATATTTTTACCAGTTTTGCTAGGAAATAGATCTGCAGAACTTCTCATGCTGCTGTGCTTGGAAGTGGAATCCATTTCTTTTCTTTTCTTTTTTTTTTTTATTATACTTTAAGTTCTAGGGTACATGTGCACAATGTGCAAATTTGTTACTTATGTACACATGTGCCATGTTGGCGTGCTGCATCCATTAACTCATCATTTACATTAGGTATATCTCCTAATGCTATCCCTCCCCTCTCCCCTCACCCCACAACAGGCCCTGGAGTGTAATGTTCCCCTTCCTGTGTCCAAGTGATCTCATTGTTCAGTTCCCACATTTGAGTGAGAGCATGTGGTGTTTGGTTTTCTGTTTTTGCGATAGTTTGCTGAGAATGATGGTTTCCAGCTTCATCCACGTCCCTACAAAGGACATGAACTCATCTTTTTTATGGCTGCATAGTATTCCATGGTGTATATGTGCCACATTTTCTTAATCCAGCCTATCATTGATGGACATTTGGGTTGGTTCCAAGTCTTTGCTATTGTGAATAGTGCCTCAATAAACATATGTGTGCATGTGTCCTTATAGCAGCATGATTTATAATCCTTTGGGTATATACCCAGTAATGGGATGGCTGGGTCAAATGGTATTTCTAGTTCTAGATCCTTGAGGAATTGCCACACTGTCTTCCACAATGGTTGAACTAGTTTACAATCCCACCAACAGTGTAAAAGTGTTCCTGTTTCTCCACATCCTCTCCAGCACCTGTTGTTTCCTGACTTTTTAATGATGGCCATTCTAATTGGTGTGAGATGGTATCTCATTGTGGTTTGATTTGCATTTCTCTGATGGCCAGTGATGAGCATTTTTTCATGTGTCTGTTGGCCTCATAAATGTCTTCTTTTGAGAAGTGTCTGTTCATATCCTTCACCCACTTTTTGATGGAGTTGTTTTTTTTCTTGTGAATTTGTTTGAGTTCTTTGTAGATTGTGGATATTAGCCCTTTGTCAGATGAGTAGATTGCAAAAATTTTCTCCCATTCTGAAGGTTGCCTGTTCACTCTGATGATAGTTTCTTTTGCTGTGCAGAAGCTCTTTAGTTTAATTAGATCTCATTTGTCAATTTTGGCTTTTGTTGCCATTGCTTTTGGTGTTTTAGACATGAAGTCTTTGCCCATGCCTGTGTCCTGAATGGTATTGCCTAGGTTTCCTTCTTGGGTTTTTATGGTTTTAGGTCTAACATTTCAGTCTTTAATCCATCTTGAATTAATTTCTGTATAAAGTGGAAGGAAGGGATGCAATTTCATCTTTCTAAATATGGCTAGCCAGTTTTCCCAGCATCATTTATTATATAGGGAATCCTTTCTCCATTTCTTGTTTTTGTCAGGTTTGTCAAAGATCAGATGGTTGTAGATGTGTGGTACTATTTCTGAGGGCTCTGTTCTGCTCTGTTCTATATCTCTGTTTTGGTACCAGTATCACGCTGTTTTGGTTACTGTAGCCTTGTAGTATAGTTTGAAGTCAGGTAGAGTGATGCCTCCAGCTTTGTTCTTTTGGCTTAGGATTGTTTTGGCAATGCGGGCTCTTTTTTTTTGGTTCCATATGGACTTTAAAGTAGTTTTTTCCAATTCTGTGAAGAAAGTCATTGGTAGCTTGATGGGGATGGCATTGAATCTATAAATTACCTTGGGCAGTATGGCCATTTTCATGATATTGATTCTTCCTATCCATAAGCATGGAATGTTCCTCCATTTGTTTGTGTCCTCTTTTATTTCATTGAGCAGTAGTTTGTAGTTCTCCTTGAAGAGGTCCTTCACATCCCTTGTAAGTTGGATTCCTGGGTATTTTATTATCTTTGAAGCAATTGTGAATGAGAGTTCACTCATGATTTAGCTCTCTGTTTGTCTGTTATTGGTGTATAAGAATGCCTGTGATTTTTGCACATTGATTTTGTATCCTAAGACTTTGCTGAAGTTGCTTCTCAGCTTAAGGAGATTTTGGGCTGAGACGATGGGGTTTTCTAAATATACAATCATGTCATTGGCAAACAGGGACAATTTGACTTCCTCTTTTCCTAATTGAATATCCTTTATTTCTTTCTCCTGCTTGATTCCCCTGGCCAGAACTTCCAACACTACGTTGAATAGGAGTGGTGAGAGAGGTCATCCCTGCCTTGTGCCAGTTTTCAAGGGGAATGCTTCCAGTTTTTGCCCATTCAGTATGATATTGGCTGTGGGTTTGTCATAAATAGCTTTTATTATTTTGAGATATGTCCCATCAATACCTAATTTTTTGAGAATTTTTAGCATGAAGGGCTGTTGAATATTGTCAAAGGCCTTTTCTGCATCTATTGAGATAATCATGTGGTTTTTGTCTTTGGTTCTGTTTATATGCTGGATTACGTTTATTGATTTGTATATGTTGAACCAGCCTTGCATCCCAGGGATGAAGCCCACTTGACCATGGTGGATAAGCTTTTTGATGTGTTGCCTGATTCTGTTTGCCAGTATTTTATTGAGGATTTTTGCATTGATGTTCATGAGGGATATTGGTCTAAAATTCTCTTTTTTTGTTGTATCTCTGCCAGGCTTTGGTATCAGGATGATGTTGGCCTCATAAAATGAGTTAGGGAGGATTCCCTCTTTTTCTATTGATTGGAATAGTTTCAGAAGGAATGGTACCAGCTCCTCCTAGTACCTCTGGTAGAATTTGGCTGTGAATCCATCTGGTCCTGGACTTTTTTTGATTGGTAGGCTATTAATTATTGCCTCAATTTCAGAGCCTGTTATTGGCCTATTCAGGGATTCAACTTCTTCCTGGTTTAGTCTTGGGAGGGTGTACGTGTCCAGGAAATTATCCATTTCTTCTAGATTTTCTAGTTCATTTGCGTAGAGGTGTTTATAGTATTCTCTGATGGTAGCTTGTATTTCTGTGAGATAGGTGGTGATATCAACCCTTTATCATTTTTTATTGCGTCTATTTGATTCTTCTCTCTTTTCTTCATTATTGGTCTTGCTAGCAGTCTATCAATTTTGTTGATCTCTTCAAAAAATCAGCTCCTGGATTCATTGATCTTTTGAAGGGTTTTTTATGTCCCTATCTCCTTCAGTTCTGCTCTGATCTTAGTTATTTCTTGCCTTCTGCTAGCTTTTGAATGTGTTTGCTCTTGCTTCTCTAGTTCTTTTAATTGTGATGTTAGGGTGTCAATTTTAGATCTTTCCTGCTTTCTCTTGTGGACATTTAGTGCTATAAATTTCCCTCTACACACTGCTTTAAATGTGTCCCAGAGATTCTGGTCTGTTGTGTGTTTGTTCTCATTGGTTTCAAAGAACATCTTTATTTCTGCCTTCCTTTCGTTATGTACCCAGTGGTCATTCAGGAGCAGGTTGTTCACTTTCCATGTAGTTGAGCGGTTTTGAGTGAGTTTCTTAATCCTGAGTTCTAGTTTGATTGCACTGTGGTCTGAGACACAGTTTGTTATAATTTCTGTTCTTTTACATTTGCTGAGGAGTGCTTTACTTCCAACTATGTGGTCAATTTTAGAACAAGTGCGATGTGTTGCTGAGAAGAATGTATATTCTGTTGATTTAGGGTGGAGAGTTCTGTAGATGTCTATTAGGTACACTTGGTGCAGAGCTGAGTTCAATTCCTGGATATCCTTTTTAACTTTCTGTCTAGTTGATCTGTCTAATGTTGACAGTGGGCTGTTAAAGTCTCCCATTATTATTGTGTGGGAGTCTAAGCCTCTTTGTAGGTCTCTAAGGACTTGCTTAATGAATCTGGGTGCTCCTGTATTGGGTGTATATATGTTTAGGATAGTTAGCTCTTCTTGTTGAATTGATCCCTTTACCATTATGTAATGGCCTTCTTTGTCTCTTTTGATCTTTGTTGGTTTAAAGTCTGTTTTATCAGAGACTAGGATTGTAACCCCTGCCTTTTTTTGTTTTCCATTTGCTTGGTAGATCTTCCTCCATCCCTTTATTTTGAGCCTATATGTGTCTCTGCATGTGAGATGGGTCTCCTGAGTATAGCACTGATAGGTCTTGACTCTTTATCCAATTTGCCAGTCTGTGTCTTTTAATTGGAGCATTTAGCCCATTTGCATTTAAGGTTAACATTGTTATGTGTGAATTTGATCCTGTCATTATGATGTTAGCTGGGTATTTTGCTCGTTAGTTGATGCAGTTTTTTCCTAACTTTGATGGTCTTTACAATTTGACCTGTTTTTGCAGTGGCTGTTACCAGTTGTTCCTTTCCATGTTTAGTGCTTCCTTCAGGAGCTCTTGTAAGGCAGGCCTGGGGGTGACAAAATCTCTCAGCATTTGCTTGTCTGTAAAGGACTTTATTTCTCCTTGATTTATGAAGTTTAGTTTGACTGGATATGAAATTCTGGGTTGAAAATTCTTTCCTTTAAGAATGTTGAATGTTGGCCCCCACTCTCCTCTGGCTTGTAGAGTTTCTGCCGAGAGATCCGCTGTTAGTCTGATGGGCTTCCCTTTGTGTGTAACCCGACCTTTCTCTCTGACTGCCCTTAACATTTTTTCCTTCATTTCAACTTTGGTGAACCTGATTATGTGTCTTGGAGTTGCTCTTGTTGAGGAGTATCTTTGTGGTGTTCTCTGTATTTCCTGAATTTGAATGTTGACCTGCCTTGCTAGGTTGAAGAAGTTCTCCTGGATAATATCCTGCAGAGTGTTTTCCAACTTGGTTCCATTCTCCCTGTCACTTTCAGGTACACCAATCAGACGTAGATTTGGTCTTTTCACATAGTCCCATATTTCTTGGAGGCTTTGTTCATTTCTTTTTACTACTTTTAGTCTAAACTTCTCTTCTTGCTTCATTTCATTCATTTGATCTTCTATCACTGATACCCTTTCTTCCAATTGATTGAATCAGCTACTGAAACTTGTGCATTCATCACATAGTTCTCATGCCATGGTTTTCAGCTCCATCAGGTCATTTAAGGATTTCTCTACACTGGTTATTCTAGTTAGCCATTCATCTAATCTTTTTTCAAAGTTTTTAGCTTCTTTTCAATGGGTTCAAACTTCCTTCTTTTGCTCGGAGAAGTTTGATCATCTGAAGCCTCCTTCTCTCAACTTGTCAAAGTCATTCTCCGTCCAGCTTTGTTCCATTGCTGGTGAGGAGCTGTGCTCCTTTGGAGGGGGAGAGGCACTCTGATTTTTAGAATTTTCAGCTTTTCTGCTCTGTTTTTTCCACATCTTTGTGGTTTTATCTACCTTTGGTCTTTGATGATGGTGACGTACAGATGGGGTTTGGTGTCAATGTCCTGTTTGTTAGTTTTCCTTCTAACAGTCAGGACCCTCAGCTGCAGATCTGTTGGAGTTTGCTGTAGGTCCACTCCAGACTCTGTTTGCCTGGGTATCAGCAGCAGAGGCTGCAGAACAGCGAATATTGCTGAACAGGAAATGTTGCTGCCTGATCATTCCTCTGGAAGTTTCATCTCAGAAGGATACCGGCCGTGTGAACTGTCAGTCTGCCCTTACTGGGGGGTGCCTCCCAGTTAGGCTACTCAGGGGTCAAGGACCCACTTGAGGAGGCAGTCTGTCCATTCTCAGATCTTAAACTCCATGCTGGGAGAACCATTACTCTCTTCAAAGCTGTCAGACAGGGACATTTAAGTCTGCAGAGGTTTCTGCTGCCTTTTGATGGGCTATGCCCTGCCCCCAGAGGTAAAGTCTACAGAGGCAGGCAGGCCTCTTTGAGCTGCGGTGGGCTCCACCCAGTTCGAGCTTCCTGGCCGCTTTGTTTACCTACTCAAGCCTCAGCAATGCTAGGCTCCCCTTCCCAAGCCTCGCTGCTGCCTTGCAGTTCCATCTCAGACTGCTGTGTTAGCAATGAGGGAGGCTCTGTGGGTGTGGGACTCTCCAAGCCAGGCACGGGATATGATCTCCTGGTGTGCCGTTGGCTAAGACAGTTGGAAAAGCGCAGTATTAGGGTGGGAGTGATCCGATTTTCCAGGTGCTGTCTGTCACTGCTTCCCTTGGCTAGGAAAGGGAATTCCCTGATCTCTTGTGCTTCCTGGGTGAGGCGATGCCTCACCCTGCTTTGGCTCATGCTCGCTGGGCTGCACCCACTGTTCTGCCCCCACTGTCCAACAAGCCCCAATGAGATGAATCCAGTACCTCAGTTGGAAATGCAGAAATCACCCGTCTTCTGCACTGCTCATGCTGGGAGCTGTAGACTGGAGCTGTTCCTATTCGGCCATCTTGGAACCACCCTCTAGAATCTCATTTCTAAAGTGCATCTGCCTCCAGATGGGCTACTAGTCCCATTGTCCAAAGCCAGAGATGTCCTACATATGAAGTACATTATCCAGAGGAATGGAATCGCAGATTTCCTGTGCAACCTGCATGACACTGTTACTTTATATGATTCCCTCTAGTTATGTATTATTGAATCTGTGAAGTCACAATGCAGGTCTTTCAAAATATAGATGACTTTTCAGAGAAAAAGCAGAGTTTGCTCATAGCAGTTGGCGGCCTTCCTTGGGGATGAGAAGTTGTGGGTGAACATGACTCTCAGTGACCTCTGGCTCACTAACCTCTGCCCCATCTCTGGCTCTGCCTCTTCAACTCCCATCTCTTTGCTGACGTTCACTCTAAAGGCTGGGGAATCCATAATGCCTATGGCTGAAGGATGCAGTGGAGGTGAATACTTCACATACAACTTACAAAAGCTCATTTTACAGTATTTTGTTTTTTTAGGTTATGTCAAAATGTGGAGGATTAAAATAGCCCAAGTGACAATATCAATGAGTTCCTGGTATTGAAATGGCTGCAATGGGAACACCAAGTCACAAATGTTGCAAACATCTTCCAAAGAGAGGATGTTTTTGGTGGCCTCTAGATTTGGGTGGCTTGGGTGAGGGAGGGGAGGGATGAAGGAATCCATGCTAATGAGATGTTCTGTGAATCAGTTTCAGGAAATTCAGGAAAATCTGGAAGAAGAAACCGAGGCATACATTACCAACACCGCATAACTCAGAGTTCACAAATGGCAAAGTGGGATGGCTCTTGAGAACTATGTCATCCAGGAATTCTCAATGATTTCTTGCAGTCCACAATAAATATTGGAACATGGTGTTACCTTAGTTCTTCTGTTAATAAACCCTGCAATGTAACTTTTTCCATATTTTAAATATTTCTAGGAGGGCTAGAAGAGGAGAATATAACACATACCATGCAGTATTCCATAGAACTAGTTAATGTGGAGAGTTACTGAAAAAATGTAATGAGTGAAATAATATTACTTTTATTTATTTAATGCAAAAAATAAACTACCCATCAGTTACTCACTGAATTAGAATATACCTAATGTTACCCTCCTGAGAATTGTTGGATCCACTTGGAGGACTCAGTCCTTGAGTTTGACACACAGTGTTTTGGACCATTTGCATTTCTTCATCCCACACATGTAGACTCCCAGGAGGTCAGGTTTTCAGAAGGAGAAGATGAGGAGGCGCAGGCATTGTATCACTCACTACTTTCTTTAATTCAAATGCACTCCATGTCTCCTTAGATTGGATGCTTCAGTGACACTTTTATCAGCTTAAGTATGCATGGTCTCTTAGCTTTCTGGCACTAAACAGAGAGAAATATTTAGAAAAAAGTGAGTATTTTCTTGGAAGTTCTACTTGTATATGATGGAGTAGGTAGATGAAGAGAATTACATTGGATTCCTGTAGCTGGAATAGAGATGCATTATCACTTGTTTGGAGATTCTAGTTCTTCTCAGACATAGTTCATACATTGAAATAAAAACGCTTCCAGTTGATTGTCTAAGATATACATATACACATGTCTATGTATGCATATACAAACACACACAAATACATACGCTAATATGTGTGCATGTCTGTATGCTAATGAAAAGCCAACAGTTTCTAAGTAATTACTAGCTAATTCATAGCTAAAATATTGCTGTCACCCTTTTTATGTTTTGTAATGCTTAGTAACCACGTGACAGGTACTGTATACAGAAAGGTTATGCAGCATGCTTCATTCTGTAGTTGTGATAGGGACTCAGTAAAGTTATAGAATGACAATGTAAGAATAATGAGAGCTGAAAATGCCACTGTCCATTCAAAGCACGATTGTCAGACTGGAATGTCTTGAGTTGGTGTGTCGTTCTTTAAAATTTTAGGAAAGCGTTAGGAATCATTTTAATGATTAATTCATGGTAAAGTAGCAAACATTCTCCTATTCCTGGTTCTCTCAAAGGTCATTTGTCAATCTATTTTTATTTTAAAATAATGTGTGTGCAGCATATACTTCATTAGGAAGGACATTCAGAGAGTTTTCTAGATGAGAATAAAATGAATTCAGGCATTTGTTCCGAACGAGGCCAGATGTTTTCCCAGGAGTCTTGCATTCCTAACCACAAGCCAGTGTCTGCCAGATTTGAGTGTTAGATCTCAAAAACTAAACACCCTGGGCTTAATGCAAATTAAGTTAGAATGAGAAAAGTAATTATCCAGGATTTACAATGGCCAAGTAAAGAAATGAGATGACTGCCCTTCATACAAGGAGGTGCTGCTAATCTGCTATTAACAAGGTAAGTTCCCTGAGATATTTTCTTGAGTTGTAGTCACGAGGGACAGTTCTGAACTAGCTGTGTCTTCTCAGGCTTCCCGTTCCCTTTTTCCTAAAGGTACACTTGAGAAAACAGCTGGATGAGCTTAAGGAATAACTTCCTCTACAAAAACTGCCTAACAGGAGATGAGGCTTAGTGCATCTACAAAAATAAGCATCGGCCTATGTGCTGAAAATAGTTCTGCTAGGTGGGAGGGCAGGTGGAGGCCACGCTGATAAAATATAGGGCAATCTTGGTCAAACAAATCATGTATTGGGCCGAAAACATTTTCTGCTTCTGACTTTTTTGTTTGTTTGTTTCCATAGGAATTTGGCAGGGAAGGGAGACTGACGAGAGGGAAGCTGATGATATAGTGCATTTGCTTAATGTTGATCACTTATTTATCAGAACAAGTACTGATCTCACATCCTGAAGATTTACTGCACAGTTGAACAGGGCGGAGGAGACTCAAGCGCATTCTGGTGGGAATCCATAATGATGCTGAAATCTGAGGCTGGATCTAATTCCCATGTAAATCAAGCTTGCTCTGGATGTTTCTTTTTGTGCAGTGGGGGACATGGTTTTGTTTGGGTTATATTTGAACCGCACTGTATCATAATAAAAAGCCAGAATTAAACTTCATTTGCAAGAAGGCATTCATTCTCAGACTCAGGTATAGAATTTTAGAGCTGGAAAAGATATCTGGTTGAATGTCTGAGTTTATAAATAGAAAACTAAGGGACTTGCCCAAGGTCACACAGCCATGAGCATCCCTCCCCAGATGATAACACAATAGCTTTTAGTACCTTGGGAGACATTATCTTTTAGGCAGACTCTGAAAAGTATCCATTTTGAAAGAGAGAAGCTTTTTTTGGCTTTAATCTTCACTTGAACAGTTTCTCTAATGCCTGTTTTTTTTCTTGAACAACCGTGAACACATCAATCAAATTTCTTTAATCTTTTTTCCCTGCACAACACACTAGGCACATTGTAACAATTGCACATCTCAAAGGATGTGGCTACGGGACTCCTTTTCTGATGGTATAAAACATGATATAATTTTCAAACATGACATACAAACCATCTAAGTTTGTTGTGGGAGGTATACACTCCTCAAATGTAAATTTGTACTTCAATAGTTAAGGATCCATCAGAAAATTCAATTGCATATGTTTATATATTTATATTCCTCCTTTGGAATCTTCCACTCTTCTCAGTTCTTATTAACTTGAGCATAGTAGAATTTGGTGAGAACCTCTGCTCAATTTGTTGTATATTAAATAAGTGTTTATGAACTGTTTGCTATGCACCTGCTCCGCATTTTTACCATATGAGATTGCTAAGACTCAAGGCCAAAATGAACAGAGTGTGTTTTCCAGAGGAACCAAATTTTAGAGCAGGAAGGGGCAGTCAAGATCATGAGGCCACTCATGCAAGATGCAGAAATGGGACCAGATTTTTAGCACTCAGGCTGCATCCCATTCCATCATACCTGTGTCTCCCTTTAGTTCATGTCTTCTTATGAGAGACAATTATTTCATGAGTGATCATTTAAACGACAGGTTTAGGACAGGTTCTACTGACTTGGGCAAAAGGCATCTTGTTCTTAAGTTCACATTTAAATATGTTTTGTAGGCATGTTTTCAAAACTAAAGACCTACTTTCTTACAAAATTGAGAAAGATAATAATTTGCATCAACTTGGTTATAGGACGACAGTAACAGAATCTTGTAAATATATTTCCAAAGAGGATAGGGAAATAGAGAATCATCCATGTGAGCACTTTTCACTGAGAAAATGAAATTCAGGTTGTGACCCTTCAGGTCTTGCCATGTGAGCTTGACTGCTGAATGTGCATGGAAAAGCCTTTAGCATGTGAGGAGACATACCTGCCATCTGACTTAGCTCTTATTTCATAGATGAGAACAGGGAGTCCCATATGAATTGTTACTTACACAAGATCACATGGCCATTTAGTGGCAAATCACATTGTTTCAAACCTCTGGTGTACATTCAACTCTCAGCTCATGTACTGTGCCCCCACTGAGGTCAAATATTCCAACAATCTCAAAAATACGAGCTACCTGAACATGGCCTTGACCATTTTGGTCTGAATTAAAGGAGCTCTCTAGTAGTCCTGATGTTAGAGGGTGAATTTGAAACTTGAAATCTCCAGGTGCCTCCTTCAAGTTCCAGATCATTGTTTCTTGTCGGACTGCCTTTACTGAGAAACTCAAACTTTTAAGTAATATTGACTGCATTTAATTGTTCTTTAGAATTCAGTCAGATTCCTCCATGGAGAATGTGAATCCCAGCAGGTATCTTGACCAAACTACAATCTTTGCCTAATCTAAGCTTTCATTTAAAGTTTTTCTATAAAATACGATTTCGTGAATGGGAGTTGATGGCTGGAGGCTGGGGAGTTTCAGGATATTGAATGAGCTGTCACATTACCATAACCTGATTTAGATTTCCCAGAAGGCAATTGTGACTGGAATTTTCTGGGCTGAAATGATGATGGGAGAGTTTTACGTAGAGAGGTTATGACAGACTCAGCCTGAGGAGTGACTGTAAGGGGAACAAATTGTGACTGGAGGTGAAATTCAGGGGTATGTAAAGGAATGCTTTGGGGCAGGGGCTACATTGTGGGGAAAAAGGAAGAGTTATATTTGGAATTTTGAGGGCATAGAAAATTTTAGGATCGGAATTACTTGTAGTGAGTTGAATCATAAATGATGAATTTTTAAAAATACAGTCACACATCAGTCATTGCAGTAAAGTAGCTGAGGTTTTTAAAAAACAACGATACCATTCTTGAACTTTTTCGGAGCAAAAGCTTAAATCTCCAAGGCTACGGTCAATCTTTGGTCTACACTTAAAAATTCCAAACTAAGTGAATAACTAATTAGTGGTAGATCTCTTGGAATTGAATTATCTCAGGCAGCAGCTCAGGGATCTTTCTTGTTCATAGGGAAATTCTTGCAGGAAATTCATGGTCTCCTTTGCTTTAATCTACTCCTGGTGGTTGTAAGGAGCGCAATGACAATGTTCCTTAGTATTTACTTGCTCTGCTGCCCCCATGGTCACTTGTTCTGTTTCGCAAACATGGCTTTGGCTCAGGGCTGCCTCACTGTGTCATCTTGATGGGGCAAATGAGATCCAGAGAAGCCAAACTTCCCTGAGGTCTCAAGCCCACTAGGCCTGGAGTAAACAGCTAATGGTGTGTGAGGGCTTACACTATGCCCAATGCTTTTACATGTATTAACCAATTGAAGTCTCAGGATTCCCCATTTGCCACCCCTAGTCTGAAATGAGGAAAGTTTAAAAACTTGCCCCAGGCCACTCAGGTAGGATATGTGATGGGTCTGAGAGTTGAAGTCAAGCAGCCCTTTTTTTTTTTCTTTATTGTGGCAAGAACATTTAACATGAGATTTACCCTCTTAACAAAGTTGTAAGTGTGTGATACAATATTGTAAGATAGTAGGCACGATGTTGTATGGCAAACTTCTAGGACTTAATTAGCTTACATGACTAGACCTTGATACCCATTGAATAGCAACTCCTCATTCCCCCTTCTCTTAGCCCATGGTACCACTATTCTAGTCTCTGCTTCCATGTGTTAGAAATATTTTAGATTGACTATATGTGGAATCATGCAGTATTTGTCCTTCTGTGCCTGGCTTGTTTCACTTAGCGTAGTGTCTTCTAGGTTTATGTATGTTGTTGTATATGACAGGATTTCCCCCTATCAAGCTCAGTCGTATCCCATTATATGTTTATGCCACTGTTTCCTTATCCAATTCTCTGTCCTGGGCATTAGCAGTGTGATTATACAGTTTCGGATTACATCCAGTACCAGGTTTCCTGAATCCTTTCACCTGCAGCTAGTTTCTGTTTCTTCAAGAAGTTTCAGATAGGAAATTGCTTCCCCTACCTTCAGAAATGGGAGTAATTATTCAAATCACATTTGTCTTATTTTCCCACATTTACATCATGCCCTGGAATTACTAATTTCATTGTAGGCATTTCCTTATTAACAAGTAAGTTTTCTGAGCTGTGCCCTTGAGTAGCTTAATTTACAGAAGATCTGCCAGTAACCAGTGATCAGGCTTCTCCCCTTAGATTGAAAATGCCAAGACTAAACCAAAGATTGGTGATAGAAATGGCAGTGGCGGTGGGGTGGCGGGGGGTTAGTTTAAGCTTTTGCTCCTAAAAAGTTCTACAGTGGAATTGTTTCATTAACACCTCAACTACCTGATGCATGTGACTGTACTTTTTAACTCACAGATTTTTATTTAATGCACCCTCCACATGATCTCTGAATCCTGAAATTACCTGTCTGCTTATATTTCCAAGTTAAGCTCTCCATTATTGGTTCTAGAATTAGTCCATTCTTCTCATCTCTATAGTCAAAAGAAACTCTTGGAAGAGTAAAGACTATAAGACAAAAAAGGGAGTACAAATGCTAGAAGACACTAAACAAATTCATGTCCCAACTGGTCGTTCTAAAGTAAATAAATTATGCTACATGTAGTTGCTTTTCATTGCCAGCCAGAGCCAGAGATAGCCCATGGTTTCCTCTGCGGTCTAGTCTGAAAAATACATGCATATAACTATATTATTGAGTAAGGTACCCAGATTAGATTTTATTCACTCATATTCATTTATTTGTTTGATACATTTGCTAAATCTCTAGCCTGGCTTGTGCAGGACAGTTCCTGCTCAAAGAGCACAAGTCAGCACCAACCACAATGCCTTGGAACAGGGGGGAAGATTTCAAATAAGAAGTTATCTCTATAGTTTTTATTAATTTACTTTTGTAGCTAGGGGGAAAGTGTATGATTTCCTCAACTTACGAGCAATTGTATACCAATAGCTTATTTGAAAATTGGCTATTTGGAGCCCAGCACATATGTTCTTCCACAGAAACAATGGCACACATGTTCACTAGGCTCACCAGGTGGGATCACAGAAATGGCACCTGGGGCAACATTGTTATGCTAGTATTGTTGCCTCCACTTTTGAGTCCTGGTAGCAGTGAAGAGGAAGGTAGTAAGAAATCCAAAAGGAGGAGGGCAAGAAAGAGGATGAAGTGGAGCCTCCAGTGTTGGAGGTAGCATGGTCTGACCTTGACCCTGCGTAAGTCTCTTTATCTCTCTAAGCCTCAGTTTTCTTATCTGTGAAAGAGATATTACCTAATCCTCGAAAGCATGGAATATCAGGCATAGTGTGTGGTCCCTCCTTTCCTGAGTTCGAGGGTAGCTCCAGGAAGCAGCTGAAAATAGGAAATTGACATTCTTAAAAGATTTCTGCAACTCCTTCATTTTTCAGTGTTTCTGGACTTTTCCATCTACATTAACCAAAATTAGCCCATTCTCTAAAATTATCTTTCACCAAAATTATCTATCTACCCTTTCCAGCTTTTCAAAACTCTGAGTAACTCAGGATTGTTGGTCTCAGCTGGGTGTCAGGAGGAAAGCAATCTGATTGAACCAACCCACACAAGTGCATGCAGCGCTTGACAGTCTCTGAACTCTCCTAGAGTTAGTTGCATTTTGGGGGGGAAGAAAAACCTTCTGCTTATTATCCAAAAAGCATGTCCCAGTGATGTGATTTTAGCCAGCGTGCCAAAGTGTAGTCAAAACTTCAGGCACAGTGGGGGGAAGATATTTTTGGGCTGGGGAAGGTCAGCTCGTTCTCTGCATCTGTCCCTGGCCAGCTCCATGCTGCCTTGCCTTTTTCACAGTACCTTTCCTTTCTTTACTTCTGAACCTCCAAATCCTCTCATGCTTTTTGCCTACCCAGAATGGCTTTTTTTGGCAGCCACCCCAGGGATCCCTGAGGTGCGGAGATGACGGGAGGAAGGGGCATTTGCACATGCTGTTCATCTTTCTGAGTCATTTCTAGGTTGGGGTTGTTTCTACTAACATTTTGGATACTCTTTATAAAGCTGTGATAATGGCTATGTGGTTGTTTAGATGTGAGTCTCGATAGAAATATTCATTGGCAGTGAACACTATAAATTATTGGAACTTCTGAAGATTCTCCAGTGGCCTTAGAAGTAAGTTTTGTAAGAGTGATTATCTTACAAATGTTTTTACCAGATTGCAAACCTTTCGTGTTTGAATTGGTATGGGTCTTGGAGACTTATTTTGTCTTCTTCTTTAATTTTAAATACAAGAAAACCAAATCCCAGAAAGGTAAACATGAACGGCCTCTATAGTTATTCTTGTTCTCATTTCGAGAACAGACGTGGGGTGACAGTGATGAAGTTGGTCCATATTGTCCATACGAACTTGAAAGAATTTTCTCCCCAGACGTTAAGCTTAAAAAAAAAAAGGGTGAAGGAAATCAGAGGGCTAATTAAATGGCAAGTTGTCTGAGGTTTGAGGCAAAGAATCGGGAAGGGAGACCCCCACATCTGCGTGTCCAGAACTGTTAGTGAAAGGTCGTGAGAATATCACTAAACTCCTTGCTCACAGTAGCTGTATTAGTCTGTTCTCATGCTGCTGATAAAGACATACCTGAGACTGGGTAATTTATAAAGAAAAAGAGGTTTAATGGACTCACCATTCCACATGGTTAGGGAGGTCTCACAATCATGGCAGAAGGCAAAAGGCATGTCTTACATGGCAGCACACAAGAGAGAATGAGAACCAAGTAAAAGGGGTGTCCCCTTATGAAACCATGAGCTCTCGTGAGACTTACTACCATGAGAACAGTATGGGAGAAAGTACCCCCATGATTCCATTGCCTCCCCTCCTGGTCCCTCCCACAACACATGGGAATTATGGGAGCTACAATTCAAGATGAGATTTGGATGGGGACACAGCCAAACCATATCAGTAGCAGTGGCTGGAAGATGTTGAAATGGCACTGAAGGAATCGTTCTGGGAGCTCACCCCATCTGTCACAGGGTTACTGCCTAACACCACACCATTTTGCTTCCTGACATTCCCTCTTCATTTGCTAATTTAAAAAACTGCAATTTGTCAAAGACAGCCAAAAATACTTTACTTTCAACCTCACAGAGTGAATGGGGGTATCAAACAAGGTCATCTATGTGAAAATATTTAGAAACCAAGAGTACAGACAAGTGCAAGTTGTTCTCACCATGCTGACCATTTTATACATGGCTTTTCCACTCCTTCTTTTCTCCATCAGAATTGATTAAACTCTTTTCTTCAGGCCGGCATAATTCTCAGGATGTCAATCCACTAGTAGAGGTTTCTGTTTTTTTTTTTTTTTTTTAATGGCTGGGACTTAAATGCACGGCTAGGGGGAGTTTGGAGGTCAGAATCAAAGCTTAGTAGATTTCCAGGTATCACTGCTCCTTCACATTCCTCTGAAAAGTGCAGGACATTGGGCAAATGCTCTTGTGCCTACTGGGGATATCTGACCCTGAAAATAGTGAAAAAACTAAATTAAGATTTTTTTTTTTTAATTGTGCCCCTAGCAAAAATAGTTACCAAACCAGTCAAGTGTTGGTGTGACTGGCACCTGCAGTGGTAATCGGGATTCTAGGAAAGTTCTTAGAACATTTGCCTTCTTTTTAAATAAATTGTTTTAATTATATTTCATGATTCCTGATCTTCCACAGGGAAAAAAATTTCATTTTTCTTGGTGAGTCCTTGAACCTCCACTTCTCTCTTACTTGGCATTTTGAATTTAGTCAAATATTAACCACTGCAAAGAAATTCAGGAGGAACAAACTCATTTTCACTGCTGTGGCCTTCACTGTAACAGTTCTTGACCTGTGCTGTCCAAATTTCATATTAGAAATGATGATTTCCACATTATTTGAAAAGTATACATATGTATGAATATATATGTATGACCCAGTCAATTCTGAAAACTACCCAAGAATGTATCTTCATGGCTATAGCTTTTTTGGGAATATGCTCAGTTTTTAAATTTTACTACTACTCCTATTGTATTAAATACATGCTAAATTTGACTTCCTTATGATTCGTTTTTAAATTACCCAATTAAATAACAGACATTGTATTAATTTTATTTTCTAAAGTATGTGAGTTAAGAAATTTAAAAACAAATTACCATTTGTCTAGTATTTTGCTTAAATCTATTTCAAGGCTTTATAGAAGTAATTCACATGTCTATGTTGACCTTGATGATGCATATTGCAAAAATCTATCCACTTACGAATTTTTTAACAACTCACAGAACAAGAATCTTCTTGTGGATTTTCCAGTCCAACACTAGGTGGAATGGAGCAAGGGATAGTGTATATCATAGAGGAGGGATCAACTGTCAGAAACAGAATCCAGGCAAAGACAAGGCAAGGGTGAAGAGCATACAGCAGCTGGAACCCAGACAGAAGGGAAGAGACTGGGGGATACGAGCGATGTGCATCAGAGAAGCGAAAATAGACTAATCATGTTAACGAGGGAAGTGGGTCAAGACCCCTGTGATCACATCACACCACTGGAGGTGTTTTTAACCCAGCTTCCACTATACTGCAACTTTAATGAATGCTATGGGGCTTCTCCCCAAACATGTACAATTTACTTGCAGTTTGTGGACATTCATGGTTTTTTGATGGTGATCTGCAAGCCACTAAGTATTCATAAACCCCCAATATGAAAACTGTTATTGTTTAATGCAAGATCTTTTTTACTTAGTTAATTCTGTTAGTCCATTCTAATAATGCTATAAAGAAATACCTGCAACTGGATAATTTATAAAGAAAAAAGACTTAATTGTCTGGTTATGCAAGATGTACAGGAAGCATGTGGCTTCTGAGGAGGCCTCAGGAAACTTTTGATCATGGTGGAAGGTGAAGGGGAAGCATGCATGTCTTACATGGCAGGAGTAGGAGGAAGAGAGAGAGTGGGGAGGGGCTATACACTTGTAAACAATCAGATCTGGTGATAACTCACCCTTGCCATGACAACATCATAGGGGATGCTGTTAAACCAGGAGAAATGACTCCCATGATTCAGTCACCTCCCACCAGGCCCCACCTCCAACACTGGGGATTACAATTCGACATGACAGTTCGGTGCAGACACAGATCCAAAGGATATCAGTAATCTACATCTTACTGCATGGCAAATGTTGAAGCCTGATTAGCCTGTACTGGATAGATCCAATCCTTAAGATAAATCAAGCATATTCCAAAGCTTCTGGGTCCCCTAGAGATTTCTATAACCTCTTGCTAATCCTTTCACTTATCTGAAAAACCCAAAACAAAACAAAATAAAAACAAAATAAAACAAAACTTAACCCAGACAGGGAAAAACATTGATAGTTTCCTGAGCCTGCTCAGTTCCAAACCTTTCTTTTTTTTTTTTTTTTTTTTTTGAGACAGATTCTCGCTCTGTTACCCTGGCTGGTGTGCAGTGGCATGATCTTGGCTCACTGCAACCTCCGCCTCCCGGGTCAAGTGATTCTCCCACCTCAGCCTCCTGAGGTGCTGGGATTACAGGCACGCACCACCACACCTGGCTGATTTTTGTACTTTTAGTAGAGACAGGCAAACCCTTCTTTTTGAGCCTCCATTAGCAATGTGAAAAGTGAGTGTCAGGAACATGAGTGGAATTTTGAAGATATTTTCTGTTTTGTGTTATTCAGCCTGATATGGTGCCGTTGCAGAGACCTTCATATACATTCTGGGCATTCACATGTTTCTCTACCTCCAGACCTCAAAGTAGGTCTTTAATAACCTACATAAGCTGTGTTTCGTGATTATTCAGCCCTGGACTGCAGGAGGCCTCTCAATATGAAGGTGACAGGGCCAATATTTTGGATCTACACTTTAGTCGGATACTAGTTTTCCAATCGTCTATATTCACTTAAATGAAGCAGGAAAATGAGTTATTTACAAAAAGCAATTTAGATCAAGCATGCTCTTTCACCTGAGATACTTCAACATAATTGAGTGAGTTGTTTGATTTTATTCAAATATTTTTACCATCTCACATACGGGCTTTTAAAAAATAGCTCATTGTATGCAATGCAGTTAAGACAATAACTATGTTATTTTTTCCCTTCTGAAGTTGGAGAATGTTCATTTTGAATTCATTTCTTTAAAATAGTGACATTTTCATTGAAAATAAACTAGTATTTGTGTTTATGCAACACAGTATTTTATTAATTGCATATGGAAGTAATGTCTTTTAAAGAATTTTCAAAGATATAATCTCATTTGAACCTGAAAGGCTTTGTGAAATAGGCAGCAGAAACAAGTAATAGACTGCAAATAATTAAGCAAGTGAGTATGGGTACAACACCGTTTATGTGGCATTCCTCTCAAAAATGCATGATGGGGATCTAAGCAGAGGTTGTTTCTTCAAAATGCCTAATCTCTACTCTTAAAACATGCCACAGTTCTGAAAAAGATGAAGACTCATGAAGTACTTTAAAGATGATTAAAGAACATCATTGCACAACTGGCAAAATTTGAATATGGACTTTGGTGCAAAAGAGATATGCTTTCAGGAGAAACTGTGCTTCAATCACCTATACAACCATTCTGGTTTTCACTTTCAGTACAGTATACAAATAAATTACAAGATATTCAACACTTTATCATAAAATAGGCTTTGTGTTAGATCAGCAGTCCCCAACCTTTTTGGCAGCAGGGACTGGTTTTACGGAAGGCAATTTTACGGAAGGCAATTTTTCCACAGACCCGGGGAAGGGGGAGGATGGTTTGTCAATGATTCAAGCTCATTACATTTGTTGTGCAGTTTATTTCTGTTATTATTACATTGTAATAGATAATGAAATAATTATATGACTAACCATGATGTGGAATCAGTGGGAGTCCTGAGCTTGTTTTCCTGCAACTAGATGTTCCCATCTGGGGGTGACTGGCGACAGTGGCAGATCATCAGGTATTAGATTCTCATAAGGAGCACGCAACCTAGATCCCTCACATGTGCAGTTCACAATAGGGTCCACGCACCTATGAGAATCTAATGCAGCCACTGATCTGACAGGAGGCGGAGCTCAGGCGTAATATAAGAGTTGAGGAGTGGCTGTAAATACAGATGAAGCTTCCCTTGCTCACCCACCACTCACCACCTGCTGTATGGCCCAGCTCCTAGTCCCAGGCATGGACCAATGCCAGTCCGTGGACCGAGGGCTCAGGAATCCTGTGTTAGATGATTTGCTCCAAAGTAGGCTAATGTAAGTGTTCTGAGCACATTTAAGGTATGCTAGGCTAAGCTGTGTTGTTTGGTAGCTTAGGTGTATTAAATTTAGTTTTGACTTACGGTATTTTAAATTAATGATGGGTTCATTGGGACTTAGCTCCATTGTAAGTCATGGAGCATCTGTATGAGGTAATAGTATAGTATCAATGCTAAACTTCCTAAATTTATAATTGTACTGTAGATTGATGATGACATGTTTTTGTGTTGAAGAAATAGATATTTGAACTTAAAGTCTGAAATGAACTCTTAAGTGGTTCAGAACCAACCAATAATTTTTGTGTATGTGTACATCGAGAGAGAGAAAGCAAATACATGAAAAGTCAACAATTGATAGTGAAATGTCATTTTTCGACTCTGTAAATCTGAAATTACTTCAGAATAATACCAGTTGAAATATTTCAACTACTATTTGAAATTAAAAAGTTTTTTAAAAGGCCAGGCACGGTGGCTCACACTTGTAATCCCAGCACTTTGGGAGGCTGAGGCAGGCGGATCACCAGAGGTCAGGAGTTCAAGACCAGCCTGGCCAACACGGTGGAACCCTGTCTCTACAAAAATACAACAAAATTAGCCAGGCATAGTGGTGCGTGCCTGTAATCCCAGCTACTCAGGAGGTTGAAGCAGGAGAATTGCTTGAACCCGGAGAATTGCTAGAACCCAGGAGGTGGGGGTTGCAGTGAGCTAAGATCACATCAGTGTGCTTCAGCCTGGGCAATAAGAGTGAAAACTCCATCTCAAAAAAAAAAAAAAAAAAAAAAAAGTTTTAAAAAAAGACAAACCAACATCTCTCTTAGGGACCTCTAGATTTCATGTGACACTCTACAGTATTCACCTAAGAGGGCATATTGTTTTTCTTAATTATCTCCCTCAAAAAGCGTGGTCACCCCAGGATCCAACTCTGTGCCTACCTCATCACATAACCCATGTTCTTGTTATTATTCGTCTACTGTTAAATAAGTTGTTCATTGTGTTCCTTATTTAAAACTTCATGTGCCAAGTTTCAGTCTATTTGGAAGTAGGAAAAGGTTTTTCTTCTGCTGAGTTGTGGTAATTTTACCAGGCAACCCTCTGTGCAAAAGTCCTTTTTTGGAATCGCAGTTCCAAGTTCTGCTCTAGAAATAGACCCACTGAGTTCAGGTCCTGCTCTATTTCTTAGAAATCATGTAAATTATTTATTCCATTAAACTCTCCTTCCCACGTCTGCATTAAGTGAGAAAATGCATGTTGAACATTTAATGGGTGCAAATACTCAAAAAACAGAACCTAACACAATTACATTCGATGAACAATTATTTACTTAGTTTAGGCTTTATATCATTGCTAATCTCACTTATCCATGCCTTTTGGGGAACAGACATTTCTTTTTCCTTTTCTAAATAGTCACAGTATTTGTCAGGACTGGCTAGGATAAGTCCCAAATCCCCTCAAATTTCTGTGGTTTAGCAGAATCAACGAAAAGTCCTGGCCAGGTTGGCAGGGGCATTGGCAGGGAGACTCCATCAGAAGTCCAAGTGGATGTGGGCTCCACTCCCTCATCCTTGAGAGTACATGTTGTCCTCAGTTGAAGTGTAAGGGGAGCAGAGAACCCAAGTTCACAAATGGGCTTTTCACTGCCTGCACTAGGAAGTAGCACCTGTCACCTTCCTTCCCATTTCATTGGCTTATACGAGTCACACAGCGTCACTGAGCAGCCCAGAGCTGAGAGCAGCGTCTTTCGCGTGCCCAGGAGGAAAGCTGGCGAGATAGCCTAGGCAACGTCTTCCTCAAATCCCTTGCATGACATCTATCTTCTCAATCCTGCTTTTCTGTATTATTTTTGTCTTATTGTGTGTGTATGTTTTATTGCAAACTACTTCAAATCTTTTTCATGAAAACAGTCTGTGGGAAACAATCTCCTGAGATTTTTACTGGGAAGTTGGCTTTGTTTACCATTTGCCATTTCTACTTCATATTATTATATTATTTGAGGATACTTTCTTTGACACGTGGAGTCTACTGTGTTTTATTAGACACAACACATCTATTGTGTTTTATTAGAGGCAAATGACTTACGCCTTGAGAATTTAACCATCTTCCAGACCTGTTCCACCAAAAACTCATCCTCAGATTTCCTAGAGTCTATAGTAATGGTTTACATTCTTTGTAAAAGTGAACACTTTCTGAGCGTAGAAACTTAATGGAAAAAGACTAATCTCCATGGAGCAATGGTGATAACGTACCGTGTCATAAAACCCGTAGACTCAACGTTCATGTAATCAGCAAAATCCAACCTATTTTACTTGTGGATAGACACCATGAAAAACAAACAAGCTTATAAAACCCCCAAAGAGCATTGATTGTAAAACATGCACTTGAACAACACCAACACCAACTAGGAAATCCCTGCAAGTTTTTGGTTTTGAAAATACAAATAATGTGGTTCAGTTTGAAAATAGATTCCAAACATCAAATGCTTCATCTATTTTCTTCTTTTTTTGTTTTAAGGATGGATCTGTAAACATGTTCGCGCTCAGCCTGTCTTATTATTTTTGCTTCCATGTGGTCAGAAACACAAGAGGAGTCTTATTACTCAGGATATTTTGAAATTTAAGTTTCAAATCCTACTGTGAAACAGGCATGGTAGAAACAGACAAAAACAAACAACTTATTGTCATAATTTTTTTTTTGGAAAAAATGGAAGAATGATTGAATCGTGTACTTGATTTAAATTTGAGTACTTAGGAGGTAAGAGCTATTCCAAGGCATTGGGCAGTGGGCAGCTGGCCATGGTCCCCTCACCTCCTGTGTCTGGACTGCTGCTCCTTCCACAGAGAGGGTGCATATGCAGACAGGGCGGAGTCCTTTTGAGCCTGTCACAAGCAGCGTGAGGTTCTGTGCAAACACTCAGAAGCCCCTGGCTACTCCTTCTCCCTTACGCCCACACATACAGCCTATTTACAGATCATGTGGATTTTGCCTCCAAAGCCCCACTTGAATTGCTCCTGTTCTTTCCATGGTCACCAGCCAAGTTCAAACCACCATCCCGACTTGCCCAAAAATGCTTGTACAGCATTCCTGTTGACCAGTTCTGTGACCCACTCTGGACCCTGCATCGGTGTGGCCTCCACTCTGCAGTCTGAAAGATCGTGTAGAGACACGGCTCTCAAGGTGCCCCTGCCACGCTTATTCCCTGGGATGTACTTCAATCGTTACCTCCTGCCCAGAGGATGAAGTCTCACATCCTCTACAGGGGCTTGCCAGGCCGTCCTCCTCTTCCATTGCCTACCTCTTCCGCCTCCTCAGTGACCACTTTTGCTGTGATTTTCTCCATCTCAGCAGGGCTTCCCCTTCTCACATAGTGAAGGGCCCTTCCATCTGGGTCCTTCAACATGTGTGCTGGGGGAGAACAGAAGGGGAAGAGAAGGATGGGAGCAAGAAAACTGAGTGAAGATTCTCAGCTAGAGGACACACAGTAAAACGAGCACATGAACACATCTACTCTTCCTCAGTTGACACAGATTGCCACAGAACTTATCTGCTCATTGAATGGGCTTGACTGGGCAAATCCTTTAGAAAATATTTATAATTTGGACTGTTTCTGTCTGGAACAGGGCATCTCTGCAGAAAGAGACCTTAATGACACAAGGGAAAAATGATGACTGGGTTCCTGTGTATAATGCACTGCTGTAAATTCATGACCTGGTTTCATAAATCCTCCTCTTTATATAGGCACAACTGTGCATTTTTATTTTCAGGTTGAGCCCTCAGTATCCTTTTCATTGTTTTTAAGGCATGCTAGTTCACACTAGTATATACAAACCCTGAACTGTGAAGTTTTCACTCACTAACAAATTCATTAAGACCCGGTCTCCTTAAAAGTGACCATCATCAAAACGAAGGCAAGAATTTTTATTTGGAAATTGTGCAAATGGGATAATTAATTGGTTAGAAGTAAGGAATACGGAATTGGCCTTCAATTTGCATTTGCATGACAAGCACATCGTTTCTGGTATAGATTTTATGTTTATTTGGGGTGACTTTACAGGGAGCTAAAGGAGATTATTGGGAGACCCTTCACAGACAATGCTACATTTAGCAAAGTGGCTGGACATTCCCCATCCTGTGTATCACTGCCCTGCTATCACTGTGACCTGTTTTATCATTGATGGGCGCGGCAGCCCATCTGGAGCAGCCGCTGCAAGGATGCCTTGGGCCATGCACTCCATGAAACCGGTGGGGGCCAGGAACAAGCAGAAGCCCTGCACCCTACTGAGTTGATGGGGCAGGAGCCCCACACTCCCGGGAGCAGCTCCATCCACCCAGCCATGGCTTCAGACCCTGGCATCCTTGCACTTTCAGGGGCCTGGGAAGACTCCTGCCCTGGCAGTCTTGGAAGTGCCTGTTCCCACTCCCTGGCCTCTCCTCATTCCTGGTGCCCACTCCAGTGTGGAGCAAAGTTGTGGTCAAGCCTGGGCACTGTTGTGACCTGGCTGGGTGTGCAAGTGCTCAGGGCAGTGGTGACACACTAGCTGCCTGCTGCCTCAGACCCCTCTGAAACTTTGGGCACCAACGAACTCAGGGAGGGAGCCCAGAGGACTGAGGATGGCTCTGCATGGGCCTGCGGGCACTCCTAACATGGACTGCCTAGGCACTGCAGACAGCACGTTGATAGTGGCAGGAGGTAGACAGGTTCCTAGATGGGAAGGGGTGGGTCCCCAGTGAATTCCCACCTTCAAGCCAGGGATGGACTATAGCCTGGGGGCCAGGCTGCCAGTTTCAGGTGAAGTTCATGACCCAGAGTGAAAACTTATGGTGCTTTTCCCAGGCCCAACCATGGCCACCTATGGACCAATCAGCATGCACTTCCTCACTCCTGAGCCCATAAAAATCCTAGACTCAGTCAGACTCAGACACTCTCTGGGTTGACCTGCCTGCACATAGGAGCTACCCATTTTGGTCCTTCTCTACTCTCTTCTGGACAAACTGCCTGTGGATAGAAGCTACATACTTCAGGCCTCCTTTCTGCTGATAGGTGTTCTGTCTCTCAATAAGACTTTTATCTGCCTTGCTCACCCTCTAGTAGTCCATGTAAACTCATTCTTCCTGGACATGAGACAAGAACTCGGGACCCACCAAATGGCTGGAGCTAAAGGAGGTATAATGCTTTCCTGGCCAGCTTGCTGAGCTGTGGGTGGTGACACACTCCCAGACTGTGGGAATGAAGAGCTGTGGCCCTTCTGGGAGCACAGACCTCGAGGCTCCCTGAGCCAGGACTGTGACACACTGTAACACCCCCTTTGGGGTTCTGTGGTTCCTGGCATCTCTGAGCTTTTGGGTGCCACTGTGTTCCCATTGTCCAGATGCTGATGCCCACAGCAGAAGCCATGTGTGGTACATCTGGTTCACCCACAGCCTCACACTGAGCCAGTGCCTGTGCCAGTGCCTGGAGCTGCCTGCCATACCACAGCAGCCGACATACCTGGTTGTGTGCAGTAGCCAGATCCTGTGCTTGCTCACTCATACACCTCTTGCTGCTCCATGCCCAGCTTGCCCATGGCAGGTGTGGGACCCAAGTCAGCAGCATTAGTTGAGCATAGCCGGCTGGCTGAGTGGGTGGAATGAGCCCAGTGGATGCAAGGAGAACTCAAAGAGAGGTGCTGCTGGCCACAGAGGTTTCCAGTTGCTGAAGTGACACCTGAAGGATCCTGTGGCATTACTTACTTGTGCAGCATTGTTCTTTCCTCTTTAGGAGTGTGCTTGTCTCATATCCCTGTGTGTGCTGTCAGCAATTCCAGGGAGGGGCGGCACCTCACACTTGCCTATCTTAGCATCTACAACTGTATTTTATATCTGATCGAATCTCAGTAAGTATTTTATGGAGAAAATCGTGGTGACTTTTCAATGTGTCCACTCAGCAATAGCACTTGGTTAGTATTCCATGTGCTGGCTGGCTGTGTCAGAGTTGAAGAGAATCCCAAAAGGGGAATTTAAATCATGGTTTGTTTCTTGATTATCTCATTTTTGGCATGTGATTTTAGGTTTGAGGCCTTATTACAGAAGTCATGGGGATTTGTTTCAAATAACCATAACCACTGACAGCCAGAGGGATCTTAGATAATTAGTCGAATATACGGATTTGGAAATGGAGTACCTGAGAGGGGTAGCATTAGTTTCAGGTCCCAAAGCTTTCTGGTATCCAGGATGAGATGGAGAACCTGGATCTTGATAGCTTTCTTTTGGGTGCCTTTTACATGATACGGGAATCCTTTCATTTTAGTCCCAGCTGTCATTACAGCTTTCCATTGGAGACAGCTAATATAAGTTCAGCTTTGATTATATTTTAAAAGTATACTAATTGAAACCCAGGCCACATGGCAAAGGCTTCAGAGTGGTAGGGACTATTATTATCAGTCTGCGAATTCAAAGAACAGGATCCCATTCATTCTAATGCTCCAAGAAACACAGTCATTGGAGCCCATCTGCCTCTAAACGGTAGGGAATAAGACAAAAATATATTTTGAGGAAATGTTCCAGCTTTAAAAATTAATTTATTTATAATTAGTTTTATTATTTAAAAATTATGTAAGATTTTTAGTCTATTTGGCAATTAAGCTCTGAGACTTCTCTCTTTTACTTATTTGTAAACCAAAATGGTTCAATATGTCTTTCTTACCTGGGGCTTCTGACCTCAGCCTTGACATTCTCCGCAAGAATATTCTCTGTATGAGATTTGTAGACCAGGACACCTGCCCCGTAAAATGTGCCTTTCTTTGGTTCTGAAATTATGTCGGTTCAGTTCTTTTCAGTGTGAAAATGATTGGCAAATATAAAGCAAATTTAGAACTGAGAATTGTTCCCTCCTCAATTCTGTCATTGGGTTTTATAGAAACATGTGAAAATGACATGAAATAGTCGTTGAATATGTTGATGTTATAACATGCGGCAAGCTTAACTTCTAAAATAAGAAATCCTCAGCACATGCTTTCTACAAACTCTGTTTAACCTTCGGCTGATCTTATTTTCCATGCCTCCTGTCTGTTTTTGCTACTCTAGTTGGAGCTCTAAGTTTTAGTCTCCCTGCAGGTAATCCACTAAAGTTCTTTCTGGAAGAATCACAGATGGGATATACACATTGCTTTATGTTTCTTCTTTCCTGGGTTGAGTGGCTTTTTTCATATGCTCACCTCTTTGGGGATATTCAAGGCCTGGGCTAAATTTTCACTATTATTCAAAAAGAAGGATTTTTTTTTAATTGATAAAAGCCTAACTAGCCTTCAACACAATGAATTTTGCTAATTAAAAAGGCTGTGATTCTTAGTCAGTGATAACACCTGTCGAATACCAAAGACACATTTTAGTGTTAATTCAGGTGGTGGCATATCAGTTGATTGCAGAAATACTCCATGAGGCATAAACAAGAAGGCAAAAATTAATTATTACTTACTGGGTTTGTGTTAATAATTACTCTAGTTTCCATCAGCTTCAAATGAGAATCATATTCAAAGTGTCCAGAAAAGAGCCTCAGTGGCTTTGGGGCATGATCTTTTAAGAGGATGTAAAAGGATGTTTCTTTTCAACATCTATTATTTTTACTCATATTTAAAATTGTGCATATTACTTGCTTAAAGCACTGGCCTTTATCTTTTCCAAGAGATAATATTCATAGGAAAAGTAAATGGGTGGTACAAATGACCTGATAACATTTTTAAGTCTGACATCTTTATGAGCATTTTATCTAGATATTTATGTATTTATTTTATTTACTCTATTTATTTACAGCTCTCCTTATTTCACAAAAGATTTGCTTAAGAATTATTTCATTATGTAATAAAAAAGGATGACATATGACCTATGTTTTAAGCTCAAAAGTTTTTAAGGAAGAAAAATCTATACCTGCTATCATGTTGGGTAAAACCCATCCAGTACTTATGAAAATAAGTAATTGTTAGGCATAGCCATTGTGACGGTTTGGAACACATCTTTGATTTTTTTGCACACCACTTTCAAAATATGGAGTCCAATTCCCCTCTCCTAATGTGAACTGAACTTAGGGACTTGCTTCTAATGAATAGAAAATGGTGGAAGTGATAGTGGGCCACCTCTGGGCTAGGTTAGCAAAGGTGACACAGCTCTGCCGGTCTCCTGCTCTCATGGGGAAACGTGCCTCAGGAGCCCTGAGACAGCATAATAGAGGGCCTGCCACCCTGAAAACACAGTGCTGGAGAGAGATTCCAGGGAGAGACATAGAGACACACAGAGAGGTGCCTGAGGATCTCAGCTGTCCAGCCCCTGCTATTTGAGTCATTCCAGCGCTGGCACCAGAAAGATGAGAGGAGAAACCTGGCAATGTCCCCAGCCTGAGCTGTCACCAGACTCCATCCTCCTGAGTGCCCCTGAGCCAGCATCACCACTGAATACTCTGGAGGACCTACAGAGACTGAGAGATGGTAAATGATGGTTGTTGTTTTAAGCCACCAAGTTTTGGATGATTTGTTAAGCAACTTAGACACCTAGAAAAACTATCACTACTGAGTTGGATAATTGTAGAGGGTTTTAAAGGCCAAAGTCATGAATGCTTCTACCCTGGCAAGGTCAAATCATCAGGACATTGTCTTTTAAACTCAACAGATCTTCAATGCCCTTTTGCTGGGGCTAGAGAATAATCTGATACGTATCTGATAGAGCCTCTTCAAAGCCTCTGTCAACAACTGTTGGCTGGGTCTGGGTCAAACCTGACCTGGTTTAATTTCAGTCAACTACAGCTACTCACCTTCTGTTTTAGGTCCTGGCCTGTGCTGATCTTTTGATCAGTGACTCTGTGTGTGTATCTGTGTGTGTGTGTGTGTGTGTGTGTATTGTGTGTGTTTTTCCATTTTATCGGAAGAGGCTAAATAATAGTGCTGTGGTTGCTTTATATACCAAAAGAATTCCTAGGAAGAGAATATTGGTTGTCAGTTGAGCTTTAAAACAGATGTGCGAGAACACTGAGGAAAGGAATGCATGAAACCAAAAGACAAAAAACAAAAAACAAAACAAAACAAACAAAAAAAAACCTTGCCATTTTTTCCCACTAACATGAATTTTAAACTAAATTAAAAATGATATTTGAGAGTCTAAAGGCCTAACTGAAGCTTTAGATTAGACTGGTTGGAATTGTCCCAATTACTCACATAACTGTGCTGTAAACTAAGATTATAATAATTTTTTAAAACCTAATCTAATTGACATTTGTCACCAAACCTTATTCTCCAGTGGCAGGCTAGTCTGTGTTATACTGCTTAATTCACTCTAAATTAACAACAAAATAACATCCCCTGCAAATAAAATTATTCATAATATGAGTAAAGATTGTTCTACTTCCTGAGTTGTATAGAATTTCACTGCACAGTTTTGATGCCTCCTGGGGAAAGATCCACAGAGCATCAAGGCAGAAATCCCTCCTGGTCACAACCTTCCACTATCATCAGGGAATGCACGTGTTCAGGAATTAAGGAGAAAGCGCATCCGATCCCACCACTGTCCTGGGTTGGTTCCCATGAGCAAGCAAATGTGCAGTATTAATGACTATTAAAAAATACATACATATTTATACATAAAAACATATGAATATATTGATTAAGAAAATACTATGTTCCCAAATTGCAAAACAAAAATATTAGTGTCTATTTTATTTTTATCATTTATTTTAAAATATATTTTAGGAATAGGGCCTCCCTCTGTCACCAGGATGGCGTACAATGGCCTGATCTTACCTCACTGCAGTCTTGAACTCTTGGGCTCAAGAGATTCTCCCACCTCAGCCTCCAAAAGTTCTGGGATGACAGGTGTGAACCAACATGCCCAGCCTCAATTTTAGATAAAAAGGCTAATGAATTTATTATAAACCACGTATTTCATCAACACATTGGTAGGTTCTGCAAAGAGCTGTGAGGATGCACTGAATATTTGCCATTGTGGATGAGGCTGCTGGAGTATTGGGGATCCATTCATCATGCCAAAGTGTAGCTCAGTGAGTCGCCTCCATGGAAAATGTGTGCTTTCCAAATGTGGCTGCCAGGTGGTTGTGGAATTCCATCCAGAAGCACCTTGTTCTTCCATCGCCATCATCCTGGAAAAAGCAGAATCCACATTCCCCGTATTATTAACTTTAAAGCAGAAATGTTATGCCTTTGCCTATAATTGAAATTGTAGTAGTTTTACAATCAAATATTGCTAAATTTTGATGTTAGAGGGATAGACGATCAATAATTGGGTCTAAAGAATACTGTCTCTCATTAAGCAAAATGAAAATGTTTTCAGAGATTTGTGAAATGTTTTGCTATGAAGACTTTTCACTGAAAAACACCCACTTTGTTTAAAGCAATAAGGCAACGTGCTGGGTGAATGTAAAGAGGCTTTCAACCCAGAACCTCGCAATAAAAATAGTCAGAAATGCACACAAACCACGGAAATCAAGTGCTGTAAGAGTGTGTTTTATAAAAGTGGCTCAAGGAAATGCTTTGGACATTTCTATTCATTATGGCCAAAGTTCATGGATCTGTAAGCTGAGTACACACCTAGGCATTTGCATTTCATTATTTCTTTGAACTCTTTCAAAAGCCCTGAGGTCTTGATGATTATCTCCATTTCACAAATGATGATACTGAGAAACAGGGAAGGCAAGTGATTTGCTGGCTGTCATAGAGCCACGTTGGGGAGCCAAGATTCAAAACCCAGGCAATTGCATTCCAAAACTGTATAGCGGTTGCACATTGGATGGATGGAGTCAAGTAATTCCATCTACTGGACACAGTGGTGGTGAGGATGAGGAAAGGGTGATTGCAACGAAAATGAAACACAAGCAGGGAGGCTTTCCTCCAGGCAGTTTTCAGTTTTTCTTTTATAGAGAGAGTAGGGAAAAATTCATCCTGCTTCTTCCTTGGAAATACAGACTCTGTATATGAAGACATCTTTTATAATCTCAATTTAGCAACAGCCTCGAGCTGTTCTTAACTTGGGAAATGCTGTGTGGCTGACTCAAACTGACAGTGATGAACATATTTTGGCTGACATCTTACCAAAATGTGGGTTTATTTATTTCATTAATATTTTTCTTTAGGCAAAATATATTTGTCATGCTCTTTCTATTTATAATCTGGAAATGTTTCCTGTTTAGAGTCAGACTCTTTGTGACAGGCCACCAAGAAAGCACAGGACAGGTGGTTTAGATGCCCCTTTAGCACAGTTTAAAGAATGCAATCTCTTTGTAATGGGATGCAAGTCTGATTTGGGGTCATGCTCCCTGTGTACACTTTGTGTTTTTTTGATTATGTCAGTTTGAGCAGAAGTTGCCTGTGTTCAAAAAGCAGGGGGTGCACCCCTCAGTCCTGAACGTGGCTCCTGATACGTAGGATGTGACCAAGTTGTCACATTAGATTCTTTTCCATTCATGGAGCTGCTCAAGGTCTGAGATGAAAGCTACAACCTAGCCCCAACCCAGAGGTCTGTGTTTCTGGTGCTGTAGTTGTTCTTTCTAATAACTCCCCTCACGGCCTGTCTTATTCAGAATCTTGCAAATGAGCCATGCCTTGCGATATATTTCTTCATCAAGAAGATTCAAATACACTGCACGTCTAAAGATGAATCATGAATATACACAATGAAAAAACTTTTTTTTACAGGGTCTCTGTCACCCAGGCTAGAGTGTGATGGTGCGATCACAGCTCATTACAACCTCGATTTCCTGGGCTCAAACAATCCTCCCACCTCAGCTTCTTGAGTAGCTGGGACCGTAGGTGTATGCTACCATGTCAGGCTAATCTTTTTTTTTTTTTGGATTTTTTGTAGAGACAGGGTTTTTGCCGTGTTGTCCAGGCCGGTCTCAAACTCCTGGGCTTAAGTAATTCACCCACCTTGGCTTCCCAAAGTGCTAGGATTGCAGGTGTGAGCTAAAAGTATTTCTTATTTCAAAGCAGAGTTGCTACTTAGCAACAAGCATGTGCTTGTGCTTCTTGGTGTGAGCATGTCCAAGCAGGAGGCAGATGCTCGTGGAGATTAGGTTAAGGAAAGAAAAGCATCATCATTTTTGAGAAGGAAAATCTCTGAAGAAGAAATTCTTTAGTGCGTTCTTAGGAAAGGTTTAGTTATCCTGATACCTCATGTGACAAATGTCAAATGCATCTCAATTACCTGGATAAATTAGCCAGAAGTATTTTGCAGATCTGAAATAATTACCTCACTTTATCTCGTTTACAGGTAAATATTGACAATCACAGACCTAGAGTACTGCTTTTTCCTAAGAATGTCTTTTCCAACTCCTGGTACCAGTAGATGTCTTTCACCTTAGGACAGCCTTGAAAATTACGGCTCAGTAATTACCATCTTTGGGGATGATGTAAGGCTATATTATATGGAAGACTATATGAAGATTCACAGACTACTGAAAAGACATGTATTATTTCCTTCAGGGGCATTTCATGGAGTTCAAGAGGAGAAGGATAAAGGATAGCCATCCTCAATGTATGTATTTGGGAAGGCAGTTTTGTGGGCACATTGCTTTATACCCATAGGCACTATACTTATTTCTCTGTTGTTGAAAACAACAGAACCACAGCAATGACTTCACGGGTATTGGTGGTATCTCAGTATCTTGGTATATCATGGACCAGATAGGAACCTGTTCAGTTTGAAGGGTGAGGTTGCTGGGATTTTGTGTGTGGGAGAAGGGGAGGCTTCATTCTATGACTTTCGAGATAGAGATGGAAAAGAAACAAAGTCAGCGAGAGAAGAGTGAAGCCATGGGGGGTCACGTGTAGGGGTCTCCAGAACTGAAGCCTGTGGTGAGAAGTGGAGAAGAGAAAGGGATAGTCAGGTGTCAGAGCACTTAATTTCCTCATCAGCAGCTTAAAATTTGGTTTCACACACTGGCTTTAGTGTGTGGCATCATTCAGAGCTGAGATGGGGAGTGTCAACTTCACCTCTGCTAAACCTCTGAGGATGTGAGTGCTGTAGGGAAGAGAGCAGGTGAAATAAATTCCATACAACCAAGCAAACAGAGTAAATATCACACACACACACACACACACACACACATATTTCTCACTCACAAAATTATGGGGAAAAAAGAATCTTTCTACCGCAGTTACAAGGTCTCAAATTTGTAATCTGTAAATTCCTTTTTTTCAAAAAAGAACTAGCTTTTCTTCTGAGACCTTATTAGATGCCAGGCCAGTGCTGTACATTTTCCTTTGTGTTCACATAAGTAACTCATTGCATTTATGAAAGCCATGAATTAATCCTATTCTTGTAGGCCCAAGTGACCAGGCGTTCATATGGGAGAGGATCTCCTGCAGAGTCCAGAAGAGAAGGTGGTTATGTCTCTCTAGGCTCATTGGACAAAATCAGTTAGATTGTGTTCCAAAAGCTGTGTGGCTGCAGACACTGTGAACAGCAGGAAAGCCTTTTTACAGTTCAAGGAGCCTTGCTGCCTGAGATGAGAGCTGCCAGGGATGGCAAAGTATCAAGTACTTTTTTCTGTGACTACTTAGTATTGGAAAAAAATTTGGCCACCAATCCATCTCACCCTAATGTTTCAATAAATAGCCTGTGTTTTAGTATTTGCATGGGAGGGATGTGCTTTAAAAAGTTATAGTCTATCAGATTCTGCACTCTCTTTTGTATCCAAATGCACAAAAGGAAGGTTGAAATTTTAATGGAGAATGTTTTCAGTTAAAATCCATTCTCAATGATAAAATTAGGTAACCTTATTCTTTTCATAGACTATTTTTTCTCCCACAATCACGCAGGGATTTTCAAATATATTGTCTTGAATGTCAAGTTTAACTCTTTGGTGCTGTGCTAAAGACAAGACTGTAGCAATTAGAAAAGTATTCAGATAACCACCTACAAGAAGACAAAAGGCTTAGCCTTGAATTGAAAAGATTAAAGGACTATGCACATTTCATCTGAAAAGAATGGTTATTTAATGATGATTTTTATATATCATGCATGGTTGCTGCACAGAAATTGGCCAGTAAGTATTTCCCATCTTTATTTGAAAAGATAATAGGAAGAAATAGAATTAGGCAGCAGCACACACAATTCAATTCAGGCTTAAGGAAGGACCTTGACGGGGGATGAGTACAGATACGGGAGAGAGACAGAGTGTCTTCTCTAGTGGTTACACAGAAGTAGGTGAGGCTATTGTCCACTTGTCTGTTTTAGATATAGTCTTGCCTGATGGCAATGAGATCAAATTCAAACATTTATTCAGATTTCTGATATTTTGTCTTATGTACTTTGGCATGTAAAGCTATTAAACGTAATACTGAAAAACATTGGAGCATAGGGAGTAAATTGTCATCCAGAACCGTAAAAAAAATCCTTGAATCTATGGCTGGTCTGAAACATTCTCTTCATTTTATATGAGTCAGAGTAACCTCTGAGATAGAAGATATGTGTCATTTTTATATTTTTATTTGAAATGAGTTTTTTAAAACAATCTCCTAAAAATTGGGAGAAAAGATTAATTGATCAGTGTGATTGACTCCTTACAGCAAATAATATAAACTTACATATGGTGATATTTATATAATAAATTTCAAAGTAGAATTTTTGGATAATAGCTTTTCTAACTGTAGTGGAATGCTTGGAATAAAACTTAAAGGTGACAAGAAACTAGATGAGACATTTATCCTTTTGTAAATAACTTTTTTTAAAGAACAGTTTTAAATTTGCAGAAAAATTGTGGGAACAGTACAGAGAGTGCATATAGTCTCCACCCACAGTTTATCCTACGATTAATATTTACATTTGTTTGGTATATTTGTAACAATTAATGAACCCGTATTGATAAAGTATTATTGTCTAAAGGCCACACTTTATTAAATTTTCACAAGTTTTTGTCTAACATCTTTTTTGTCTGTTCTAAGATCCCATCCAGAATATAGTACATTTGGTCTCCCGCCTCCTTAGGAGTTCTTGGCTGTGAGTTTCTCAGATGACTTTCCTTGTTTTTGATAACCTTAAAAGTCTGAGGAGTACTAGTCAGGTATCTTGTAGAATGTCCCTCTCATCGGGGTGCCTGCTGTTTTTTGTCATGGTTAGCCTGCGGTTATGGTTTCTTGGGAGGAAGACCATTAAAGTAACGTGCCATTTCCATCACTTTGTTGAGAAAACATACAATCAACATGACTTACCGCTGGTGACGACAAACCCGATTGCCTGGCTGAGGTTGTTGTCAGTTATCCCCACTGCAAAGTTACTCTTTTTCCCTCCCTTTTCCATACTGGAAGGAAGTTATAGTGCCCAGCCTATACTTCAGGAGTGGGGAGTTAGAATCCATCTCACAGAGGGCAGAGAATCTATGTAAATTGTCTGTAATTCTTCTGCATAGGAGACATCTCTTCTTTCTCATGCATTGATTGAATCACATATTTATATCACTCTGAATTCATAGGTATTTATTTTATGCTTTGGGCAATAATCCAATACTGTTTTACTTATTTGTTGCTCAGATGGTTCTAGCTTTGGTTATTGGAACTCTTTAAGTTGATCCTGGTGCTTTTTTGACCTACCCCACCATTAGTTTTTTCTTTTCCAACTTTTAAGTTCGAGAGTACGTGTGCAGGATGTGCAGGTTTGTTACATAGGTAAATGTGTGCCAAGGTGGTTTGCTGCACAGATCGTCCCAGGTATTAAGCCCAGCATCCATTAGCTAGTCTTCTTGATCCTCTCCCTCCTCCCATGCCCCACCGTCCAACAGGCCAAAGTTTGTGTTGTTCACACCCATGCGTCCAAGTGTTCTCATCATTTAGCTTCCACTTATAAGTGAGAACATGTGGTATTTGGTTTTCCATTTCTGTGTTAGTTTGCTAAGGATAATGGCCGCCAGTTCCATCCATGTCCCTGTAAAGGACATGATCTCATTCTTTTTTTATGGCTGCATAATATCCCATGGTGTATAGGTACCACATTTTCTGTGTTCATCTCCAGTTTATCACTGATCACACCTAGGTTGTTTTTCTTTTGTCTTTGCCATTATGAATACTGCTGCGATGAATATATGAGTTCATGTGTCTTTATGATAGAATGATTTGTATTCCTTTGGGCTTATACTCAGTAATGGGATTGCTGGGTCGAATGATATTTCTGCCTCTAGGTCTTTAAGGAATTGCCATACTGTCTTACACAATGGCTGAACCAATTTATACTCCCACCCACAGTGTAAAATTGTTCCTTTTTCTCAACAATCTCACCAGCATCTGTTGTTTTTTGATTTTTTAATAATAGCCATTCTGTCTGATGTGAAATGGTATCTCATTGTGGTTTTGATTTGCATTTCTCTAATGTTAAGTGATGCTGAGGTTTTTTTCATGTTTGTTGGCCATGTGTGTGTCTTCTTTTGAGAAGTGTCTGTTGTTTGTGTCCTTTGCCCACTTTTTAATAGGGTTGTGTTTTTCTTGTAAATTTGTTTAAGTTCCTTACAGAAGCTGGATATTAGAACTTTGTCAGTTTACAAATATTTTCCTGCATTCCGTAGGTTGTCTGTTTACTCTGTTGATAGTTTCTTTTGCTGTTCAGAGGTTCTTTAGTTTAATTAGATATAGTTTTTCAATTTTTGCTTTTGTTGCAATTGCTTTTGGCATCTTCATCTTTGCCTGTGCCTGTGTCCTGAATAGTATTGCCTCAGTTTTGTTCTAGGGTTTTTATAGCTTTGGACTTTATATTTAAGTCTTCAATCCAAATTGAATTGATTTTTGTATATAGTGTAAGGAAGAGGTCCAGTTTTAATTTTCTACATATGACTGGCCAGTTCTCCCAGGACCATTTATTAAATAGGAAATCCTTTCCCCATTGCTTGTTTTTGTCAGGTTTGTCAATGATAAGGTTGTTGTAGGTGTGTGGTCTTATTACTGGGTTCACTATTCTGTTCCATTTGTCTATGTGTCTGTTCTTATACCAGTACCTTGTTGTTTTGGTTACTGTAACCCTGTAATATAGTTTGAAGTCAGGAAGCATGATGCTTCCAGCTTTATTCTTTTTGCTTAGGATTGCCTTGGTTATTTGGGCTCTTTTTTTTTTTTTGTTCCATATAAATTCTAAAATACATTTTTTCTAATTCTGTGAAGAATGTCAATGATAGTTTAATGGGAATAGCATTGAATCTATAAATTACTTTGAGCACTATAAGTCATTTTAACAACATTGAGTCTTCCTATCCATGAACATGGATGTTTTTCCATTTGTTTGTGTCATCTCTAATTTATTTGAGCAGTTGTTTGTAGTTCTCTTTGAAGAGATCTTTCACTTCCCTTGTTAAATGTATTCCTAGGTATTTCATTCTTTTTGTGACAGTTGTTAATGGGAGTTCATTCATAATTTGGCTCTTGGCTTGCCTGTTATTGGTGTATAGAAATGCTAGTGATTTTTGCACATTGATTTTGTATCATGAGACTTTGCTGAAGTTGTTTATCAGCTTAAGAAGCTTTTCAATTGAGCTGATGGGGTTTTCTAGATATAGGATTATGTCATCTGCAAGCAAAGATAGTTTGACTTTCTCTCTTCCTATTTGAATATCCTTTATTTATTTCTCTTGCCTGATTGCCCTGGTCAGAACTTCCAATATTATGTTGAATAGGAGTGGTGAGAGAGGGCAACCTTGCCTTGTGCCAGTTTTCAATGGGAATGCTTCCAGCTTTTGCCCATTCAGTATGATACTGGTTGTGAGTTTGTTATAGATGGCTCTTATTATTTTGAGGTATATTCCTTCAATACCTAGTTTATTGAGAGTTTTTAACAGGAAGGGATGTTGAATTTTATTGAAGGCCTTTTCTGCATCTATAGAGATAATTATGTGGTTTTTGCCCTTAGTTCTGTTTATGCGATGAATCACATTTATTGATTTGCATATGTTGAATAAGCCTTGCATCCCAGGGATGAAGCCTAGTTGATTGTTGTAGAGAAGCTTTTTGATGTGCTGCTGGATTCGGCTTGCCAGTATTTGTTAAGGACTTTTGCATCAATGTTCATCAAGAACATTGGCCTGAAGTTTTCTGTTTTATTGTATCTCTGCCAGGTTTTGGTGTCAGGCTGATGCTGGCTTCATAGAAAGAGTTATGGATGAGTCCCTTCTTTTCAATTTTTTGGAACAGTTTCAATAAGAATGGTACCAGTTCTTCTTTGTAACTCTGGTAGAATTCAGCTGTGAATCTGCCTGGTCCTGGGCTTTTTTGTGTTGGTAGACTATTTATTACCGCCTCAGTGTCAGAATTGTTATTCGTCTGTTCACGTAGTCAATTTCTTTCTGATTCAATCTTGGGAGGGTATATGTGTCCAAGAATTTAACCATTGCTTCTATATTTTGTAATTTATGTGCATAGAGGTGTTTATAGTATTCTCTGATGGTTGGTTGTATTTCTGTGGGGTTAGTGGTGATATCCCCCTTATCATTTCTGATTATGTTTATTTGAATCTTGTCTCTTTTCTTCTTTATTAGTCTAGCTAGTGGTCTATTTTATTATTTTTTTCAGAAAAACAACTCCTGGATTTGTTGATTTTTGAAGGTATTTTTTTGTGTCTCTATTTCCTTCCAGTTCAGCTCTGATCTTGATTATTTCTTGTCGTCTGCTAGCTTTGGGGTTTGTTTGCTCTTGGTTCTCTAGGTCTTTTAGTTGTGATGTTAGGTTGTTAACTTGAGATCTTTCTAGCTTTGCAATGTAGGCATTCAGTGTTGTAAATTTCCCTCATAACACTGCTTTTACTGCCTCCCAGAGATTCTAGTACATTGTATCTTTCTTCTCATTAGTTTCAAAGAACTTCTTGACTTCTGAGTTAATTTCATTATTTCCCCAAAATTCATTCAGGAGCAGGTTGTTCGATTTCTAGGTAGTTGTATGGTTTTTAGTTGATTTCTTAATCTTGAATTCTAATTTGATTGCTCTGTGGTCTGAGAGACTGCTTGTTATGAGTTCAGTTCTTCTGCATTTGCTGAGGACTCTTTCACTTCCAATTATGTGATCAATTTTAGAGTAAGTGCCATGTGGCAATAAGAAGAATGTATATTCTTTTGTTTTGGGGTGGAGAGTTCTGTAGATGTCTATCAGGTCCACTTGATTCAGAGCTCAGTTTAGGTCTTGACTATCTTTGTTAATTTTCTATCTCGATGATGTCTAATATTGACAGTGGGGTGTTAAAGTCTTCCAATATTATTGTGTAGGAGTCTAAGTCTAGGTCTCTAAGAACTTGCTATATGAATCTGGGTGCTCCTATATTGGGTGCATATAGGATAGTTAGCTCTTCCTGTTGAATTGAACCCTTTGCCATTATGTAATGCCCTTCTTTGTCTTTTTTGATCTTTGTTGGTTTAAAGTCTGTTTTGTCAGAAACTAGGATTGTAATCCCTGCTTTTTTTCTATTTTCCATTTGCTTGGTAAATTTTCCTCCATCGCTGTATTTTGAGCCTGTGTGTATCTTTGCACCTGAGATGGCTCTCTTGAAGATAGCAGACTGATGTGGCTTGACTCTTTATCTTGCTTGTATTCTGTGTCTTTTAATTGGGACATTTAACCCATTTCCATTGAAAGTCAATATTGTTAGGTGTGAATTTGATTCCATCATCATGATGCTAGCTGGTTATTTTGCAGACTTGTTTACGTGGCTGCTCCATAATGTCACGGGTCTGTCTACTCCAGTGTGTTTTTGTAGTGGCTGGTAACAGTTTTTCCTTTCTGTATTTAGTTCTTCCTTCATGAGCCTTTGTAAGGCAAGTCTGGTGGTAACAAATTTCCTCAGCATTTGCTTGTCTGAAAAGGATCTTATTTCTCCTCTGCTTATGAAGCTTAGTTTGGCAGGACATGAAATTCTGGGTTGAAAATTCTTTTCTTTAAGAATGTTGAATATTGGCTCCAGTCTTTTCTGGCTTGTAGGGTTTCTACTGAGAGGTCTGCTGTTAGTCTGATGACTTCCCTTTGTAGGTAACGTGGCCCTTCTCTCTGGCTACCCTTAAACATTTTTTCTTTCATTTTGATCTTGGAAAATCTGATGATTATGTGTCTGGTGGTTGATCTTCTCATGGAGTATCTTACTGGAGTTGTCTGCATTTCTTGATTTTGAATGTTGGCTTGTCTTGGAAAAGTTCTCCTGGATGATATCCTGAAATATGTTTTCTAAATTGGCTCCATTCTCCCTGTCTCTTTCAGGTACCCCAATTAGTTGTAGATTTGCTCTCTTTACATAATCCTATATTTCTTAGAGGTTTTGTTCATTCCTTCTCATTTTTTTCCCCTCTATTCTTGTCCGCCTGTCTTATGTCAGAAAGCTAGTCTTTAAGCTCTAAGATTCTTTCCTCCACTTGGTCTATTCTTCTATTAATACTTGTGACTGCATTGTGAAGTTCTTGTGGTGTGTTTTTCAGCTCCATCAGGTTGGTTATGTTCCTCTGTATACTAGCTATTTTGGCTGTCAGCTCCTGCATTGTTTTATCTTCTTAGTTTCTTTGCACTGGGTTACAATATCTCCTTTAGCTCAGCAAAGTTTGTTTTTAGCCACATTCTGAAGTCTACTTTCGTTTTTTCAGCCATCTCAGCCTCAGCCCAGTTCTGAGCCCTTGCTAGAGAGGTGTTGCAGTCATTTGGAGGAGAGGGGGCCCTCTAGATTTTTGGGTTTTCAGCATCTTTGTGCTGATTCTTTCTCATCTTTGTGGCCTATCTACCTTTGGTCTTTGAGGTTGCTTACCTTTGGATGGGTTTTTTGGTTTTGTTGTTGCTGTTGTTTATTTTTCTTTTAAAATTCTAGCCACTCTTTTGTAGGGTTGCTGCCATTTTCTGGGAATCCACTCCAGACCTAGTCACCTCAGTTTTTCAAGTACCTGGAGGTATCACCAGTGGAGGTTGTGAAGCAGCATAGATACCAGCCTGCCCCTTCCTCTGGAAGCTCCATCTGAGAGGTGTACTGACCTGTTGCCAGCCTGAACACGCCTGTAGGAGGTGGCTGGAGGACCCTGGTTGGGAGGTCTCACCTAGTCAGGTGGAAGGGGATCAGGGACACATTTAAAGAAGCAGTCTGACTGTTTTTTGGTAGAGCAGCTGTGCTGTGTTGGGGAAATCCTTCACTGGGTCTCTTCAGCCCCCAGTCAGTTTGGTCTCTCCAAGTCCATAGGCTGGACTAACTGAGATACCCAAACAATCAAGGCGGTGGCCTGCCCTGCCCCCTGGACACTCTGTCCCAGGGAGAAATTAGAACTCAGTCAGCTGTAGAACATGGGTGGGGATGGCCAGAGGCCCTGGCTGAGAAGACCCACCCAGTGAGGAGAAGTAGATGTGGGGCCCATTTAAAGCAGCAGTCTGACCATGCCTTGACAAAACAGCCATGCTGGGGAACTGCTTCTGCCCTGGTCAGCTTGGAGAAAAATAAACCCACAGGCTGGAATGGCTGAGTTGCCCAAATAACCAAGGTGATGGGGCCTCCCCTCCCCGCAGGCACTCTGTCCCAGGGAGAGATCAGAGCTCTGTCTGTAGAATATGGGTAGGCAGGGGTAGCCGGAGGCTCTGGCTGGGAAGTCCCACCCAGTGAGGAGGAATGGGTTGAGCTCCCACTTAAAGAAGCAGTCTACTTTGGGAGGCCAAGGTGGGTGGATCACCTGAGGTCAGGAGTTTGAGACCAGCCTGGCCAACATGGTGAAACCCCATCTCTACTAAAAATATAAAAATTAGCTGGGCATGGTGGTGGGCACCTGAAATCCCAGCTGCTAGGGAGGCTGAGACACTTGAACCTGGGAGGCAGAGGTTGCAGTGAACCTAGATGGCGCCATTCACACTCCAGCCTAGGCAACAGAGTGAGACTCCATCTCAAAAACAGAAACAAAAAAAAGCAGTCTGACCAGGTTCAGGCAAAGCAGCTGTACTGCACTGGGGTGACCTTTCCTCATCGGGATCATCTGGAGTCTCCAAAGCCCGCAGGCTGGAATGATTGAGTGAGTTGACCAAACAGCAGAGATAGCAGCCCATCCCTCTTTTCAGAGGCTCCATCCCATCTCAGGCAGGCTCCACCCTGATGCTGGTGGCTGACTGGAATTCTAAGCCAGTGGGTCTTACTTTGTGATGTGCTGTAGAAGCGGAGCCCACAGACTAACACTGCTCGGCTCCCTGGATTCAACCCCCTTCCTAGGGGTATGTACAGACCTCCCACCTTGGCGGGGATCCTGGGGCAGAGTATGTCAAGCTCTCCGTGTGCCTGAGCAGCTGCTCTGCTGAGACTGCACAACTCTGTGAGTCAGACCCAACGCCCTGCTGGTGTGGGCTCACGAGAGGATCTCCTGCTCTGAGGGTTGCAGAGATCCGTGGGAGAAGCGTGGTTTCCTGGGGCCTCACATTCACTCACCATTTTCCTTGACGGGGGTAGAGCTTCCCTTGGCTCCATGTCACTCGCAAGTGGGCTATCGCTCTGCCCTGATTTTCTTCATCCTCCAAGGGTTCAGTTGTTTCCCTGATCAGTCCCAAGGCCAGCGCCTGGGTATTCCAGTCGAAGGTGCTGTATCCACTCGCCCCTTTCATTCCTCTCTGTGAGCGCCACAAACCACAGCTGCTTCCATTCAGCAATCTTGGCCCCTCCTCCATTCATTTTTTTAAAAGACTCCCTCTTACCCTCTTACCAAGATGAGTGCTCCACACTCATCTTGTATATTTTCTGCTTCAGTCCTATAACCAGCAGTTTATCCAAGCAGCTGTGGTTCCTTTTATTGGAGGATAATACTAGAAACCAAGATCTGGGTGCCAAGAATGCCCATTGCTACGTGTTCTTTTCAGCCCACTGAGCTAAGAAGAAGGAAATTTATGCACCAGATGTACATTAACTGCTTAAATATATTTCTACATGAGCCCATCTTTATCTGTGTTAAGCAAAATATGGGTTCATACTGATATCTCCAACTCTAGTCCATTACCATATAGATCTTTACAGCCTCTTTTCCTAGTCTACCTGTAAACCCACACTCCCATGACTTCCTTAACCACCATTCATTTACTCAGTTGTTCAATTCTAGTATACATGTATACCAGTATCAGAATTGTTAACCCAGACCCTGTGGGAAATAACTGTATTAACTACAGTTCACTGTTCATGTGAAACTTTTTTTGCCTTCAGGCTTATAGAGTCCACACATTTCCAGAGTTACTAAGGTCAGCACCTTTTCCCCCTCCCACTCCCTTCAGTGCAGTGATTTCATGCATTTGTAATACAATTATATTCTTTTTCTTTTCTCTCCAGGCTACATTCTGTCCTGATATCCACCAAACCCCTAAACAACTTAAAAAATATCTGCATTCATGAAGGTATTTAATAACAGGGCAACTTTTCAACACTCCATCTTTTCTGTCCTGGCAACTGCTGAGTTTTCAAACAGTTATTACTATAGCTTTGCCTTTTCTAGAATGCAATTTAATTGGACAATACAATCTGTAGCCTTTTTATACTGGCTGTTTTTTGAGTGAGATTCCTCCATACGTTTTCATGACTTGATAGTTCATTTATTTTTATTGCTGAACAATATTCTATTGTATGAAGGCACCACAATGAGTTCATCCATTCACCTATTGAAGGACATCTTGGTTGCTTTTAGTTTGGGTGATTATGAATAAAGTTTTTGAAAACATTTGTGTGCATCTGATTGTGTAGACATCAATTTTCAAATCAGTTATCTAAGAGTGTGATTGTTGGATCATATGATAAAACTGTGCTTAGCTGTGTAAAAAAACTGCCAAACTCTTTTCCAAAGTGAGTGTACCATTTTCATTTCCACCAGTAATAAATGAGAGTTCCTGTTATTCTGCGTTTCGGCTACCATTTAGTATTTTCTGATTTTTAAATTTTAGTCCTTCTAAATGGTAGTATGGCTTATGGTGGTATCTCATTTTTATTTTAACTTGCAAGTCTCTAATGACTAATGTTGTTGAACATGTTTTCTTCTTGTTTTTTCTTCTGTATATCTTCTTTGGTAAGGTATCTGTTCAGACTTTTTGACCATTTTCTAATTGGGCTTTCGTTTTGTTATTTTTGAGTTTCAAGGGTTCTTTGTATTTTTGGATACAAGTTATTTATTTGATGCATGTTTTGCAGATATGATCTTCCAGTGTGTAGCTTGTCTTTCTATTATCTTAACAGCCTCTTTGGCAGAGCAAAAGTTTTTTATTTTAATGGAGTTCAATTTGTCAATTTTTTCTTTCATGAATTATGCTTTTGGTATTATATTAATTCACTCATCACGAAAACCAAGATCATATAGGTATTTTATGAGATATTTTATGTTTTTTTCCTAGAAGTTCTGTGGTTTCATATCATACTTTTAGCTTTGTAATTCATTTGAGCTAATATTTTTATGAAACATACAGGATTTGAGTGTAGGCTAATTTTTTTTGTACAATTGTTGTTGCAACATTTTTGAAGCGACTACCCTTTTCCACTAAATTATCTTTGCTCCTTTGTCAAAAATCAGTTGATTTTTTTCCTTTGATTGAGAAGTTACATGAAGAAATATCAATTATTGCTTTCATGCATTATAGGCTAATTGATAATATATAATGAACTTTTGTTAGGTAACTAGGACATTTGTTTTAGCACTGATTGAAACGAAAGGGTGAAGAGAATAAGAAAAGAGACATTAATAAAGAATGAAGTCAACTGGTATCATATCTGGCTCTACACTAAGTTTATGGAATAAAAGTGGCTTGATCCTATACCAAGTTAAGAAGACCAAAGAAAGGAAGCATCCAAACACTCTACACGTTTATTGTGAGCTGTAATTAAGAGTGGACTTGGAGTAAATGTGAGGTCAGGCTGTCTGTACTGGGGCTGCATATCAGATGAACCAGCATCTCAGCTGTGAAGGTTAATTTCTGTGTCAACTCGACTGGGCCACAGGGTGCCCGTATATTTGGTCAAACATTAATATGGGTACTTCTCTGTGGCTGTGTTTGGATGAGATTAACATTTAAATTTGTAGGCTGAACTACGCAGAGTGACCACATCCAATCAGCAGAAGGCCTGAATAGAATAAAAAGGTGACCTTCCTTAAGTAAGAAAGAATTCTTCCTCTGTGTTGACCTTCAAAGCAGGACATCAGCTTTTCCCTGACTTTGGGATCTCTGGCTTCTCAGGCCTTCAGACTTGGATTGGAACCAGACCATCTGCTTTCCTGAATCTCCAACTTGCCAGCTCACCCCGCAGACCTTGGGGCTTGCCAGCTTCCATAATTCCTTGAGCCAATGCTTTATAATCGCTCTCTTTATACACATACGCATCCTATCGATTCTGTTTCTCTGGGGAACCCTGCTAGTACATCAAGTTTCCTTTTAGTTTTCTGTTTTGTAAATATACATTGCCACTTTGTGGAAGAGACACATCATCGTGGCAGAAGAGGATTCTTTCTGGTCGAAGGCTGAGTCTACAACTGGACCATGACCCCCCTCATCCCTCTCCTACCTGATATCCTAGGATAGAAAGCCACAACCATGCAGGCTGGGGAAGCCTGAGTCACACAGCTGAGTATGTTTTGATTTGCTGTCATTGCCCTTCTGGGCTATGTTAATTTGCAGTATCAGTTAATCCAGCAAGGTTTTTCTGAATAAGTAAAACAGGAGCAGGCTTCCCACAAGAGCAATGTGAGACTTGGGAAGTGGACCACCACCTTGCCTCATTCCTACTCTTGTGAGTGCTGGACTTGACTGATTTTAGAGTTGCTACAAGAGAAGCTAGCCTCTGCAATTCAACAGGGTCCCAGATTTGGAGCCTTGGAAGTGAAATTTGCTCAAGGCAAAGATCCAAGTTTTCATTCTGCTTGAACGGAAGAGAGATTAAAAGAGAAAAATGGCTGCATTGAGGACAGAAGACAGACTCCATTTCACCTCCATCTGCATTAGCAGTTAATTTCTTCTCAAGAGGGACATTAAGTCTTTTTGCCTGGCAGACAAGCTATGGCTGTTTCAACCCAGTGTGGCCATGGAATGGAATGAATGATTAGATATTGCATTAGTCATAGAAAGACAAGGTGTGTATTATTTTCCCTTGCATTTCATCATGAAATATAGGCTATCCATCCACTCAGTATTTGCTTAACCAGGTCATAGAAATTCTTAATTCAAAAAGAGGAAAAAGCAACATCTGAGTGCGAGGACCAGTGCATTTGAGAACATTTGCAGGTGATTCTGGACAGCAGGGATGCACTTGTTTACTCACTTGCCTTCACCAATATCTTTGCTCACTTTCATCAATCATCCCGGCCAGTACTCACCTTCCACTGTGACAAAGAATTTTTGTGAATTTTATGTTTCAGAAGAAAATTGTACATCTTTTTTTTTTTTTTTTTTTGAGACAGAGTCTTGCTGTGTTGCCCAGGCTGGAGTACAGTGGCAAGATCTCAGTTCACTGCAGCTTCCACCTCCCGGATTCAAGCAATTCTCCTGCCTCAGCCACCCAAATAGCTGGGAATGCAGGGGCCCGCTACCACACCCGGCTAATTTTTGTATTTTTAGTAGAGACAGGGTTTCACCAGGTTGGCCAAGATGGTCTTGATCTCCTGACCTCATGATCTGCCCACCTTGGCCTCCCAAAGTGCTGGGATTACAGGCATGAGCCACCACGCCCGGTCGAAAATTGTACATTTTTATAGAGGGTAAAATGTAATTTGCTTGTATCTCATAAACTTCAAAGATAATAATTTAAATGCTGTACTGTGAAAATAATTAGAAATAAATTATTTAGTGAGTTTTTAGGTTTTTATTTGTGTTTGAATTTCTAGTCGAAACTCAATAGCTTAAAAGTGTTATGAATTCAAGAGAAGACCTACAATGTCCTCTACTCTTGCTTCTACATTAATTTTTACATGTAGAAACACATTTTTAATATTTCTGTTACATTCTTATGATCACAGAGCCTTATGGAGAATTGTTACTTTTGTCACTCACCTCATTTTGCCAATTATTGTCCATTTATATTATTGTTCCAAGTTATGCTGTCTCTGAAGTAACAAAATTTACATTCTAGAGAACAGAAATGTCTGGAATGAATTTTCAGAATGTTTCTTTTTTTTTTTTTTTTTTGAGACGGAGTCTCGCTCTGTCGCCCAGGCTGGAGTGCAGTGGTGCGATCTCGGCTCACTGCAAGCTCCGCCTCCCGGGTTCACGCCATTCTCCTGCCTCAGCCTCCCGAGTAGCTGGGACTACAGGCGCCCGCCACCACGACTGGCTAGTTTTTTGTATTTTTTTAGTAGAGACGGAGTTTCACCGTGTTAGCCAGGATGGTCTCGATCTCCTGACCTCATGATCCGCCCGTCTCGGCCTCCCAAAGTGCTGGGATTACAGGCGTGAGCCACCGCGCCCGGCCCAGAATGTTTCAATCAAGTGTATGACCCTGAATATAACCTTGGCGTAGAGTTGACCCAGCCCGATGCCTAGTCATAGCGTGCAATGCCTAAGAACGTAGCAGAGCACAGGGATCATGAGCCAGTATTTGTTGAATGGGCCTTCTCCCTCCCTCCACCCACCAGAATCAGTGGGAAAATTGTAACCACTTTTTCTCTACATACATATAGCAAGGGCACTGCAGATGTATCAGACTGGCTCACATTACAGGGAAAGAGGCCGAAATAAAGTTCCAGGAAAATGTTGGTGGTATTTCAGAAAAATGAGAACATATTTCTCAATGTTAGAAATGAGAAAATGAATTTTAGAGAAAAGGAAATTTCCCTCTTGTCACGATTGCAAGTTTTATAGCTGAAAAAATACTATTCACCAAGTTTCAATATTATGTTAGTACCAAGAAGTCTTTTCCTGCCTTGATGAAACTCAGAATTGCTCACAGTCTCACCATGTATATTACAAAAAAAAAATGTTTGAAGGGATCTCCTTGTGATATTCTTTAAAAATATGTTTTCTGTGTTCACCGCTTTCGGTGCCAGGACAAATGAATGTGTGACTATCTGACTTCAGTAATGGAGCTTCCTTGGTTGGTTTCTTTAATTGGTTGATTTTAAATAAAGTAATTGAGAAGCTCAAAGTATGGTCATTGGTTGAAGAAAGATGTTTAACCCCTAGAAAATAAGGAAATAACTCCTTTGCTGAACATGTGGACCCATTCTGAGACCTATAAAGCATTAATGTCTCTATAAATATCCATAAAGCATTCAGAGTGAAAACTATTTTTGGTTAGTAGCTTATTAGGTCTCAGTTCCTGCATGTACTTTTGCAACATAGTTATTGATCTTTTATTAAGACCTATAACTTCACTTAATTAATTGGAATGCATTCAGAGCGTGATTCCTGATTATCCAATATAGTTCTGAGACTGAAATTGTTGTAGTTTCAGTTATACATGATCAAATAAATAATACTCTCACGTAACATGTTTCAGGCTGCCTCTTAATTTCCTTTCCACGCAGGCATCTGGTTTTAAATTTGGCTTCACGTCAGTCTTGAAGGGCAGTATTCAAAAGACCAGAGCCTGTCCCAGCTGCTGACCTTAGCCAGCGGATGTCAGAACAGCAGAGCCATGGTAGGTTTGCTTTCAGAGCCTTATTTAATTTTGGTTGTTGGCTCAGCTTGCTCATCAGAGACTGCTATTTCCAGCTGCACTGCAAGCTCTCCCACAGTTTAATTCTTTGCTTATTTTTTTTTTTTTAGAAATCCTCCATCCAAGTACCACAATAATGTGCCAAAGGATGAGGCTGACTTCACACCTCAGCTAATTCACATCTGCAAAGAGAGAAAACAATTTGCAACTGAATCCAGCCTCACTAATATCATCCTAGCAAATTCTCCCCATCAGCCAATCTGGAGGTTGCTGGCAAACCCAGACTTTGTCTCAAGAGATGTAGATGTGGTATAATACACAAATGCAACATGCTACATGTTTATTGATTTGTCTGACATGCTTATAGAGTCTACATAGCTAATGAATTAAAATGAATCTTGTGCTAAAAAGCATCTAGTAGAAAAATTATGCATACTTAACATTTATACTGTTAGGATATACTCACCTTGGACATACACATAATAGAAATACTTTTACCATTCATATATTTATTAAGTACCCTGTATCATTGTGATCTGAACTTTGTCAGCACAGCGGGATAAATGTTATTCGTGTTAGCTGATGTCAGTATTTAAAGAGATCCTCAAATAAATTGTCATGACAGAAAAGTATAAATATTTATTGTACACTCAGTATAGAGCAATCATGAATCTAGACTTTGAAGAGACAACAGGCTACAAGACAATCAGAATCTTTGCTTTCATGGAGTTTGGAGGTCTCTGTGTGTTTAAGTATGTGTTTAGGGGGTGACAGTAAACAGATAAGTAAACACTTATGTATAAAATTAGTGACAAGAATTATCCAGAAAATTAAAATCGGGTCATGTGACAGGGAGGAATGGGTGTGTACTTTGGATTAGTCAAGTATTCAGTGAAGAGGCTTTTGTAGAGATATTTAAATGTATTCAGACAAGAAGGAGTCAAGCATTGGGTGGATCTGGTACAGGAACATTCTGGGTGGGGATAATAGCTTGCTCGAAAATCCCAAGGCAGGAATAAACTTGGCCTATTCAAAGAAGAGATGAAAAGCTGTTTAGTAGCTGGAGAGTATCAGGTGATAGAGAGGGAAGGAGAAGAGGAGAGGGAGGGAGACGTGAATGAAAACATTAATCGCACTAACACTGTGAACTGTGTCAGGAGCTATGCCAAGCACTTTGCATCTATAAACCCATTTCATCTTTCTAACAACCTGCGAGGTGGTCTCTTGCATTCTCTTCATTTTGTAGATAAAGAAACCAAGGCATAGAGCAATATATATATAGAGAGAGCAATATATATATACATTCACACACCTAGAAAGGTACACTTTCTATATATATGCGTGTGTGTATATATATAGTATATACACACACATATACTATATATACACACACATATATATACACACATATACATATATGTATACATATATACACATACATACACACATATATACACACATATACATATATACACACATATACACATATGTGTGCATATATGTGTGTATATGAGTGTGTGTATATAGAGTATATATACACTATATATACTGCCTGTATCCTATATATACACACACATATATACACACACATATATATGTGTGTATATATAGTATATATATACTATATATACTGCCTGTATACTATACACACACACATATATATATACACACATGTATGTATCTATATATACTATATATGTATGTGTATATATGTGTGTGTGTGTGTATATATAGTATACGGGCAGCCTGAAACATGTTACATGAGATACATATATATGTAGCTTGTCTCAGGTCACATAAGGGCGATTGGTTTTCAGACACTCCACTAAGTAACGAGTTTGGATACCTTTTTATATGTGAAGACAGTGCTGTACTTGTGGGTTTCACCAGGGGGGCGATTTGACCTGCCTTACCTTTAAAATGTTCAATCTGTTTATAATTTGGAGATGGATGGTGGGGAGTGGACATGTATGGAACCAGGGAGACTGCTTGTCGAGTCATTGCAGTCAGCCAGGCATGAGGTTATGGTGGCTGATCTTACTGTGGGAACATGGGTGTGGTGTACATAGTTGACCACATTTGGCATATGTTTTGAGACAAGCCCATAGGACTTACTGATAGAGTCAGAGCCTAAGGGTATAGGAAAGAATCAAAGACAACTTCTAGCTGTTTGACTTAAATAATTAAAAATATGCTGATGATTAGCTACGATCATGGTAATAACATGTAAGATTCATAGAGCGTTCACTGTATGCATCAGACACTGTTCTAAGCATCTGGATATATACTATCACATGAACTCCTCATCACAACCTAGCAAGTAGGTACTATAATTATCTCCCATCTTTAAAAATGAGGAAGTGGAGGTAATAAGAAAGTAAGGAATTTGCCCAAAGTCACACAACTAGTAACTGATGGACTTGAACCCAGTTTGAATCTATACTCTGTTGGCTGTGCAACCTGTGTAAATGCTGTCTGATGCAAACTCTCATTTGCTATCTATTTGCTGCAGTGGTCCCCGATCTTTTGGTACCAGGAACCAGTTTTGTGGAAGACAATTTTTTCACAGACCGGTGGCGGGGGGGCAGTGGGGGATGATTTCAGGATGATTTAAGCATATCATTTTTTTTTTTTGGACGAAATCTTACTCTGTCACCCAGGCTGGAGTGCAGTGATGCCATCTCGGCTCACTGCAACCTCTGCCTCCTGGGTTCAGGTGATTCTCCTGCATCAGCCTCCCGAGTAGCTGGGATTACAGGCACCTGCCACCATGCTCAGCTAATTTTTTTTTTTTTTTTTTTTTTTTAGTAGAGATGGATTTTCACCATGTTGGTCAGGCTGGTCTCTAACTCCTGACCTCAGGTGATCTGCCCACCTCAGCCTCCCAAAGTGCTGGGATCACAGGTGTGAGCCACCATGCCTGACCTCATATTACATTTATCATACACTTTATTTCTTTTATTATTATATTATAATATATAATGAAATAATTATACAACTTACCATAATGTAGAATCAGTGGGAGCCTCGAGCTTGTTTTCCTGCAATGAGACTGTCCCGTCTAGGGGTGATGGGATGGGAGACAGTGACAGATCCTCAGGCATTAGATTCTCATAAGGAGCGCACAATTTAGATTACTTACATGCACAGAACACAATAGGGTTTGCACTCCTATGAGAATCTAATGCTGCTGCTGGTCTGATAGGAGGCGGAGCTCAGGCAGAAATGTGAGTGATCGGGGGTGGCTGTAAATACAGAAGAAGTTTCATTCGCTAGCCTGCCGCTCACCTCCTACTGTGTGGCCCAGTTCCTAACAGGCCACAGACCTGTATCATCTGTTAGGTTAGGGCCCCCTAATTTACTTGGTCTACTGACTGAAGACCTGAACTTTTCCTTGGGGGTAGGGGAGGAAATAGAGTCCTGCTGACTATGTTAATTTGAGTTGGCTACATTAAATGTCTATGTGAAGATGAAATCAGGCAATTATACCTATGAATCTGAAGTTCTACAGAGAGTTAAGGACTAAGGACCAAGATTTGGAAGTCATTGGCATGTAAATAGTATGTAGAACCATGGGTCTGGATGAACTCACCTGTCGTAATAGCAACTTCAGTAGCATTTTATACACATCAAACACAGCTCTAAAGACTTTGCATACATTGACTGATTTTTCTATAACAATTGCTTGAGTTAGAACTATTGTTTAACTACCATTAGCCTCATTTTTATAGATTGGAAGATTGAGGCATAATTTTCATTGTCAGAATTAAAAGAGATAATTTGTTTAATGCCTAGATGATAGTAAATACTCAAAAATGGTAGCTATCATCGTTAGTAGTAGTAATCATAGCTTCTATGGTGATCTTATTCTTACGAATATACTTAGAATAGTACCCAATAAATGATAAACCATGCAAAGGTCTCAAGTTGGTGAAGGGAAAGCAGAACAGATGAGTTTATTATTCATTATATCCTTGCTGCTAAATTACAAGAGGAAGTGTAACTTGGGGAAAGGATCATTCTAGGACAGAAGAAGCAGAAGTTGAACAAAACATGATGATTTAGGACACATTGTTCTGCCTTGCAGCTCACTATGTGGATGAGTAGAACAAAAACATTTCCTGTGATTATTGCAGGACAGGTCATTTTCTCATCTTGCTCTGTACCCCGCAAAATTATCTTGGGTTAAGGGTCTCACTGATTTTTCCTTAACTCCCCATCTTGCCATGACCAACTTTAATGTAAGTGAAATGGCACTGAATTTACAATTGAAAAATATTTTCCTTATGTGATTCTGTCTTTCCTTCCTGGGAAATTACATGATATGCTGGTGTCAATGGATACTTGTTCAGAGACTTTTGTTTCCCTGTCTTTCTTTTTCCCTCAAGAGTCGTTCCTGTTTCTCAGCCCATCTGGCCACATCTGCATGATAGCATCACTGCAGGTGCTCTGTTGCTAGCACAGGATAGATTTCCCTGGGTAGCAGTGCTGAGTGACTCGTGTACTTGAGTCATTCAAAACACGACTGGCTGTATAACCCACTAGAGAATAAATCCTGTAGGAAACAAGATTACCTCATCATCTGCTGCATCTCTATTTTCTGCTTTTCCGTGAACAGCTGGTAACAGGAGGAGTTGCAGTGATGGAGTTCATATTTTTCCATAACATATTTGCTGTTGGGTTTGGATTTCTCAGGTAGTGAGAGTGATAGTTTTAAAAAAAATGTTGATGTTTTGGGATTTTGAGGCTGAGTTCTTCTGACAGATACAATATTTTCTGGATGGTTCTGAATGATATTAACAAAGCATGCCAGAAAGTGGAAGGAGACTCAAGCCTCACGTATCGGTAGCTATATGTCAATGTTGGGTGTAGCTCCAGTTTAAATTACAGACCTTGCTCAAAGTGAAGTCAATTCTTAATTTAATTTTTAGGTTAAAATTTATTTTTATTGAAATACAATACATTTGTGGTTTAAAATAGTCCTCCAAAATTTTTAATTCAAAAAAGTCTTCATTCTTTGCCATTAAACTCCCTGATATGGTTTGGATTCATGTCCCCACCCAAATCTCATGTTGAATTGTATTCCCCAGTGTTGGAGAAAGGGACTGGAGGGGCGTGATTCCTGGAGGATTTCCCCTTTGCCGTTCTCGTGATAGTGAATGAGTTTTCACAAGATCTAGTTATTTAAAAGAGTGTATTTTAGTTTAACCATTGTGGAAGACAGCATGGTGATTTCTCAAAGACCTAGAACCAGAAATACCATTTGACCTAGTAATCCCATTACTAGGCACATACCCAAAGGAATATAAATCATTCTATCATAAAGATATATTCATGCATATGTTCATTGCAGCACTATTCACAATAGCAAAGATATGGAATCAACCCAAATGCTCATCAATGATAGACTGGATAAAGAAAATGTGGTACAGATACACCATGGAATACTATGCAGCCATAAAAAGGAATAAGACTGTCCTTTGTAGAGACAGGGATGAGCTGGAAGCCATTATCCTCAGCGAACTAATGCAGGAACAGAAAACTAAACACTGCATGTTCTCACTCATAAGTGGGAGCTGAACAATGAGAACACATAGGGAGGTAAATGACACACACTGGGGTCTATTGAGGAGCAGGGGTGAGGGGAGGGAGAGCATCAGGAAAAACAGCTAATACATGCTGGGCTTAATACTTAGGCGATAGGTTGATATGTGCAGCAAACCACCATGGCACACGTCTACCTATATAACAAAACTGTGCATCCACACATGTACCCCAGAACTTAATAAATACAGCAAAAAAGTGTGTAGCCTCCTTGCTTCACACTCTTCTTCCTGCTCCAGCCATTTAAGATGTGCCTGCTTCCCCTTCACCTTCCACCATGATTGTCAGTTTCCTGAGGCCTTCCCGGCCTGTGGAATTGTGAGACAATTAAGCCTCTTTTCTTTATAAGTTACCCAGTCTCAGGTAGTTCTTTATAGTAGTATGAGAATGGACATTCCCAAGTCTTCCTCTCTAGAGGCAAGCATATTCCATCATTTATCTGATTCTTTTTGTACCTCAATATTCCTAAATAAATATTACGTTGGGACATTTTCATTTAACTTGCCATTGTGAAGGAAAAAGATTTAGTTCTTTTACAGAAACTCTACACTACAAAATTATGTTCATTCTCCATCCTCCCAATAAGAAAGTGTTGAATATTTTGGTTAAATATTCAGTTTTTATGACAATACAGATATTGTGGAAGGCTAAGGCATGTATCCATGCTTGTATGCAATGATTATATGTCATACCTTTATAATTTTCCTCTTAGCATTAATGTCTTTTGCAAAACAAGTTGATTATATTTTATTTCCTTTTTCAAACATTTAAGGCATTCAGATTTTTTCGGGTATTGAATATAACACATATGAATGTACACAAAACCCCATGTGAGAAATTTTACAAATACCACTTGAACCATTGATAAACTGTTCTTTGATCACATTTTTCTTGCTGCCTATTAAAGGTAAATACCAGAAAATTTTCAGTTATTATTCCCATGAAGTATTTACAGATTTACTCTATATTATTACATTTCTAACCAATACATTATATGTTTTAAACTTTATACAATTGCACCATGCTGCATATTTTCTTGTAAACCTTGCTTTTTCCCATCAATGGATTTTTGAGATTTCTAATGCATGTAGTACTAACTCATTTTATTGTTATAAATATTCCGTTGTGTAATCTATATTCACAGTGTATTTATTTATTATAAACCTGTACAGTATCTGACTGTACTGAATATTGAAGGTAATTGGAACATAATGGTAAACATTTGTGTGTCGAAACACCCAAAAAGGACAGTGAAAATATTGTATGAAAATAAAAAATGATACGTCTGTATAGGGAACTTACCATGAATGGAACTTACCATGAATGGAGCTTGCAGGACTGGAAGTGGGTTGTAAGTGAGTGTGAAGGCCTAGGACATTACTGTATACCACTACAGACTTGACGGACACTGTACACTTAGGCTATACTGAATTTCTAATTTTTTAAAAATAATTAACATTAGCTTACTGTAACTTCTTAACTTTATAAATTTTTAATTTTAAACAGCTTAAAACACAAACACATTGTGGAGCTGTATGAAACTTTTTTATGTCCTTATTCTATAAACTTTTTCTATTTTAAATTTTTTTCATTTTATTTTACTACTTTTTAAACTTTTGGTTAAAAATTAAGAACAAATACACACGTTAGCCTAGGTCTACACAGGGTCAGGACTATGAATATCACTGTCTTTCACCTCCACATCTTGTTCCACTGGAAGCTCTTTAGGGGAAATAATATGCATGAAGCTGTCAGCTCCTATGATAAAAATGCCTTTTTCTGGAATACTTCCTGAAGGACCTGCCTGAGGCTGTTTCATAGTTAACTGTTTTTTGTAAGTAGAGGGAGAACGCTCTCAAATAATGAGAAAAAATACAGTAAATACAAAAATCAGTAGTAAGATGGTTTATTATCAAGTAGTATATACTGTACATAATTGTATATATTATGCATTTATAAAAGTGGAAACACAGTAGGTTTGTTTACACCAGCATCACCACAAACAAGACAGTAATGCATTGTGCTACAACATTATGACGTTAGTAGGAGATAGGGATTTTGTAGCTCCATTATAATCTTGTAGGACTTATAATACTTAATACAATGTAAATGCTATGTTAATAGTTTTTATACTACTTTGTGTTTTAATTTGTATTGTTTTTAGTTTTGTATTTTTATTTTTTACTTTTTCCTCCAAATATTTTCAATCCACAGGTGCTTGAATCCATTAATGTGGAACCCACTGGATTTGGAGGGCGGACTGTACTCAACATTAAGCTATAAACATATCTGTAAGACTTTTATTACACGTCTCTCTGCACACAAAGATGAGAGGTTTTTTAAATAGTGTTTATACCTGGAAATGAAATCAATGAGTCATGGAGCTTGCTCCTTCAGTTTTAACAGATAATGCCAAATCGCTCCCCTAAATAGCTAAGATTATTTTAAATCACTCAGCACTTTATAAACACTCCAGTGTTCCTTGTCCTTACCTACAGTTAGTATAGTCAAGCTTGTTATTTTTTTTGCCAATCTTATTGTGTAAAATAGTTCTCATTATTGTTTTATTTTGCATTTTCCCAGTTATTAGTGAGGATTTCTTTTCATGGGTTCATTGGTCATTTTTTTTTCCAAATTGCCTATTTGTAGGTCTTGTTTGCCTTTCACTTATTAATTTTAGAGAATTATTTATATATTTTGGGAGGGATAGGGGAAAATGAAGCAGCTTGAAATACCTCAGAACATTCTGTTCTTAACAAGGCCTGCCCTCAGGAGAAATTATTTTACTACAGCCTAACATGCTTAAGTTGTATCAGAGCCTAACTGACCTAGATAAAGGGAGACATGATTCTACTCCCCTCCAGCCACCCTGCCCCACTTAAGGGAGAAGAAAGAAACCTGAGTAGCACCGATGAAGTTCACAGTCCAGAGGCACAGGCTCACCAAAGACTGAGACCTAATCACAGAACTATAGAACACTCCCCTACCCACATCTTCCCACCCTGTTGCTAAAGGCCCATTTAGCACAATTCCTCTTACCCAGTAAGTCATGTCTGCCTTTCAACACAAAATTATAAGGCATACTAAAATAAGTAGATCAGTTTGAACACTTAACAAGGATCAGAACCACAGTTAGATATGGCAAAAATGTTGGGATTATCAAACCAGGAATTAAAACAAACTAAAATTAATATATCAAGGACTTTAAAGAAAAAAAGTACATTGGCCAGGCATGGTGGCTCATGCCTGTAATCCCAGCACTTTGGGAGGCCGAGGTGGGCAGATCACAAGGTCAGGAGATCGAGACCATCCTGGCTAACACGGTGAAACCCCGTCTCTACCAAAAAATACAAAAAAGTAGCCGGGCGTGGTGGCAGGCACCTGTAGTCCCAGCGACTCGGGAGGCTGAGGCAGGAGAATGGCGTGAACCGGGGAGGCAGAGCTTGCAGTGAACTGAGATCGCACCACTGCACTATAGCCTGGGTGATAGAACAAGACTCCATCTCAATTTAAAAAAAAAAGTACATCCTACAAGACCACAAAAATGTAAGCAGACACAAAAGAATTCTAGGAAACAACTACAAGAAAATGTTAGAGATAAAAAAATACTATAACAGAAGTGAAGAATATTTTTGATGGAATTATTAGCAGATGTGACATGACTGAAGAAATAATTCTGAGCTTGAAGATATAAACATACAAACTTATAAATCTTAAAGGCAAAAGGATGAAAAAAGTCTTTAAAAGACAGAACTGTGAGACGATTACAAAAGCTGTAACATACACATAATGGGAATACCCGAAGGAAAGAAAGAGAGAAAGGAACAGCAGCAATATTTGAAGTAATGATGGTTGAGATTTTCCTCTAATCGATGTCAAACCAAAACTAAAGATATATGAAGCTCAGAGAACATTAATCAGAACAAATGCCAAAATATCACACCTAGACATATCATACCCACACTGGAGAAATTCAAAGATAAAGGCAAAACTTGGAAGAAGTCAGGAGAAAAAAATAATCTTACTTAGGGAGGAGCAAAGATAAAAATTACATCCAACGTCTCCTCAGAAACAATATAAGGAAGCAGAGAGTTGAGTGAAATATTTAAAGTGTTGAGGGATAAAAGCACCAACTTAGAATTCTGTACCTTGTAATATTATTCTTCAAAAGTGAATGAAAAATAAATTTTTCTTAGACAAACAAAAATTGAGGAAGTCTGGTGCCAGTAGACCAGCTTTGCATGAAATGTTAAATGAAGTTTTTCAAGGAGAAGGAAAATGATAAACTCAGAAAATGATAAAATCAGAAACTCAGCTCTACCTAAATAAAGGAAGATCAGAGAATGAATAAGTGATAGTAAAATAAAAATCTTTATCTTTCCAATCTTAATCTAATAGATAACAGTTTGTCCAAAATAATGGTAGCAACAATGTATTAGAACAATGTATTAGATTATGTATGCTTAAGTGTGTGTATATAGACAGACACTTCACCTAAGCATACTTATGGATGTGCCTATGTAAGTGAAATGAATTACAGCAATGATATAATGGACAAGAGGAACAAAATAATAAATATTCACTTATTATAAGGTACTTGTACCACCTTTGAACTGCTATAGTGTTATTTGAAAGTAGACTTGGGCTAGTCATAAATATATATTGCATGCTCTAGTGCAAATGTTAAAGAGAGTTTTAAAAATGTATAATTTATATGCTAAGAAAAAAAGAGAAATTTGAATCATATAAAATGCCCAGTGAAAACCAGAAAAAGCAGAAAAGAGTGGAAAACAAAAATGGAAACATGGAAAAAATGCAGAGAAAACAGTAACAAATATGGTATATATTAATCCTGCTGTATCAATATTATGTAAAGGTCAATGGTCAAAATGCCCCAATTAAAAGATAGGGATTGTCAGAGTGGATCAAAAAACAAAACTGAACTCTATGTTGTCTAGAAGAAGCATATAATACATATAGACTACAAGTAACAAAACAAAGAGAGATATACTATGATAACACTATTTAAAAGAAAGTAGGAGTAGCTATATTAATTTCGGGAAAGGGGGCTTCAGAACAGGGAAGTTATCAGGGATAAAGCAAGACAGTACATAATGATAAAGGGGTCAATTCTTCAAGAAAACATAAAAATCCTTAAGTGTATGTGCCTGACAACAGCACATCAAAATGTGGGAGGCAAACTGGACAGAGCTACAAGGAGAAATAGATAATCCACTATTATAGTTGGAGATTTCAACACACCTCTGTCGTCAGAAATAGACCCAGCAGGCAATTAGTGAGGACAAAGTTGAACCCAACAGCACCATCAATCAACTGGATATAATTGACATCTATTAATTACATTATCCAACAACAGTAGAATACACATTCTTCAAGGTCACATGGAGCATTCACCAAGATTATTCTGGGCCATAAAACACACCTTAATAAATTTAAAAGAATAGAAATTATACAATGTCTGCTCTCAGACCACAGTGGAATGAAACTAGAAATCAATAACATAAAGATAGCTGTAAAATGCCAAAGTACATGGAGATTAAACAACATACTTCTAAGTAACATATGACTCAAAGAAGAAACACGAGCAAAATTTAAAGATATTTTAAACTAAATGAAAATGGAAACGCAACTTATCAAAATTTGTGGGATGCAACGTAAGTAACGTTTAGAGGAAATTCAGAGCATTGAATTCTTATATTAAAAAAGAAGAAAGACCTAAAATTAATTATCTAAGCTTACACCATGGGAAACTAGATAAAAAAGAGCAAATTAAATTCAAAGAGGAGAATAAATAATAAAAGCTAAAGTAGAGATCAACAAAATTGTAAAGAGGAAATCAGTGAAACCAAAAGCTGGATCTTTGAAAAGAACAATAGAAATGATAATTCTCTAGCTATGCTGACTGAGAAAAAAGAGAGATGATATAAATTACAAATGTCAGAAATAAAAGAGAGACATCACTATAGATCCCATGGCCATTAAAAGATTAATAAAGAAACATTGTGAAGAACTCTATGTCCACAAATTTAGTAACCTGGATGAGATGGGTCATTTCCTTGAAAGAAACAATCTTCCAAAACTCATGCTAGAAGAAACAGATTTTGAATAGGCCTATGTCTATTAAAGAAACAGAATCAATAACTACTAACCTTCCAACACAGAAAGTTCCAGGTACAGATGGGTTCACTGGTAAATTAAGTTTGAAGGAAGAAGTTATATCAATACTCAACGATCTCTTTGATAAGATAAACACAGAGAGAATACCTACTAACTAATTTTATCAGATGAGCATTACTCTAATGCCAAAACCAGACAAAGACATTATAAGAAAGGAACATCACAGAAAAATATCTCTCATGAACACAGATGCAAAGAGTCTCAAAGCATTGTTAGTAAGTAAAATTCAACAATGTATGAAAAACAATTATACCCTATACAACTGGGGATTTCTCCAAAGTATTCAACGACTGGTTCAACATTCTAAAAACAACGAATGTAATTCATAACATTAACAGGCTAAAGAAAAAAAACACATGATTATATCAATACATGCAAAAGGGGCATTTGACAAAATCTAACCCTCATTTATGATAAAAGCTCTCAGCACACTAGGAACAGACAGAAACTTCCTCAACTTGATAAAGAACATCTACAAAAAACCTACAGCTAATATCATACATCATGGTAAGAAATTTAGGCTTTTATCCTAAGATTAGGAACAAGGCAAGACATCCCCTCTCAACACTTCTTTTCAATATTATAACGGAAGTCCCAGCTGATACAATAAGAAAAGAATAGGAAATAAAATGCATACAGGAAGAAATAAAACTGTCTATGCTCTGAGACAACATGTTCATCTATGTAGAAAATTGAAAGAATCAACAAAAAAGCTCCTGACGCTAATAAGTGATTATAGCAAGTTTACAACACACACGGTTAATATACAAAAGTCAACCACTTTCCTATATACCAGCAATGAACAAATGGAATTTGAAATTAAAAACACATTACAATTAAAAACATATTAGCATCTTCCAAATTTAAATACTTCAGGATAAATAAGAGAATACGTATAAGATCTACATGAAGGAAACTACAAAATTCTCATAAAAGATGTCAAAAAAGACTTAAATGAATGGAGAGATATTCCATGCTCTGTATATGAAGATTCAGTATTATCAAAATGTCAGTTCTTTCCAACTTGACACGTAGATTCAACACAATGTCCGTCAAAATCTCTGCATATAATTTTGAGGATGTTGACAAATTGATTTCTAAAGGTTATGTGGAGAGGTAAAAGACCCAGAATAACTAACTCGATATTGAAGGAGAAGAACAAAGTTGGAGGACTGACATTACCTGACTTCAAGATTTACATTAATCTAGAGAGTGTGTTATTGGTGAAATAAAAAAGACAAAGAGATGATATGATTAAAATAGAATCCCAACAGACACTTCACCCAAGTTGAAATACAGATGTCAAGTAAGCATATGAAAAGATAATCAACATTATACATCATTAGGGAGTTGTGAATTGAAACAAGAATGAGATATCACTGAACACTTATTAGAATGGCAAAAATTCTAAACACTGACATCAACTTTGGAAGATAGTTTGGCAGGTTTTTGCATTTTTTAAAAAACAAAACTAAACCTACTCTTACCATCAGATCCAGCAATCATGCTCCTATGCTTACACGAAAATCTACACATGGATGTTTATAGCAGCTTAAGTAGTAATCGCCAAAACTTGGAACCAACCAGGTTATTCTTCAGTAGTTGATTAACTAAATAATCTGTGATGCATTCAGACAATGGAATATTATGCTGCACTAAAAAGAAATGAGCTATCAAGTCATGAAAAGACATGGAGGAAACTTAAATACGTATTAATAAGTAAAAGAAGCCAATCTGAAAATGCTACACTCTGTATGATTCCAAATAAATGGCAATCTGGAAAGGCAAAACTGTGGAGGAAGTAAAAAGATTAGTGGTTGCAACGAGTTAGGGAGAAAGATGAGATGACTAGGCAGAACACACATCATTATTAGGACATAGGATAGTGAAACTATTTTATACAATACTATGATGGTGGATACATGTCATTATATGTTTGTCAAAACCCATAGAAGGCACAACACTGAGTGAACCCTAATGTAAATTATAGACTTTGGGTGACAGTGATGTGTTGATGTAGGTTCGTCAATTATAACAAATATATCAATCTGGCAGGGGATGTTGATAGTGAGGGAGGTTGTGTGTGTGGGGAGGGGGGTAAGGGAACTCTCTGTACTTTCCACCCAATTTTGCTGTAAGGCTAAAACTGCTCAAATAAAGTTTATTGACTAAAAAGCTCAGTAATCAAGATAAATAATATTTAATGCAATATTTAAAAAATAATTATTAAAAAGTATGAAAAAGTAATTATGAAAAAAGTTCATGATGAACAAAATATCAACATTTTATGTAAAGACAAGATCAGTGTCAACATCAATGCTATGCTGAGTAATATTGAAGCAAAAGAAAAAAACCAAAAAAAGATAATATTTTCTTTTTTCTTTTTTTTTTTTTTTTTTTTTTTTTTGAGACGGCGTCTGGCTCTGTCGCCCAGGCTGGAGTGCAGTGGCCTGATCTCAGCTCACTGCAAGCTCCGCCTCCCGGGTTTACGCCATTCTCCTGCCTCAGCCTCCCGTGTAGCTGGGACTACAGGCGCCCGCCACCTCGCCCGGCTATTTTTTTGTATTTTTTAGTAGAGACGGGGTTTCACCGTGTTAGCCAGGATGGTCTCGATCTGCTGACCTCGTGATCCGCCCGTCTCGGCCTCCCAAAGTGCTGGGATTACAGGCTTGAGCCACCGTGCCCGGCCTATTTTCTTTTAAAATATTTAGTTTATTATGATTTTTTGCATTTCTGTGGATTATTAATAATATTGCATTAACATATCATCTATCTTGATTAGTGAAAGTTTTGGTGACCCTTATATTTGCATGTATTCACTTCATTCTGCTTAATTCTTAATTCAATCGTCTCAGAACTGTGGATGGTAGCGATATCTATCTCATAGAATGCTGGTGGGGCTCTAAGGAGCTAATGTATGCTAGGTTCTTATCTACTTGGCATGTGACAAATGATCAATACATTTCAACATGAATATTAATGCTGCCACTACTTATTAGTTGTATTATTTTTTAATCCTATGGCCAAATTATTTGTTCTTGCGGAGGAAGGATACAAAGCAACTGGCCTGTGATTAATTTCTTTTCCAGTTACCAAGGGGATACTACCAAAAAAAGAAATTAGGTGGCGTGATTTAATTTTCAGCAAATGTGCTGAAAACCAGTGACAACTGCTATGACTAGAGAGTTCTTACCTATAGAGAGCTCTTTGCAGGATGTCCCTGGCTTCGGCTTGTTTATGGCAAAAAACAACAAACAAACAAAACCCTAGAATCTATGAATTTATAATGCACCCGTCTCTGAAAAATATCTTATTGTTTGTACAATTATCTAGAGTGTAAGGTAGAGATGTTTTATAACCAAATTTGTCCTGGCTCTGTGAGGTGACCACATCGATAACCGAGAGCTTTTCTTCTTCTGCTCTCCTGGAGAGTCAATCAGGAAATCCAAAGCCTCTCTCTTTGCCTATGCCTCTCAATTGTATTATTGAAATTGTTTGCAAAGGCTGGATCTTGGGTTAGATGCCTGATTTGACAAACTGATTTTTTGGTTTACTTCTCACTCAAGTTACATTTTGGTTATGATTCAATGGCAGCTTTGTCCTGGATCCCACACATTTCCTTAACTGTATGATCTGGGTTAAAGTCCCATCCCCCATCTATGACATGCAGTTTATATGGCAGAGGGAAGGAGAAATGGCTCTTAAAGCCTCCAGTTGGATATTACTTGCATTCATATTTCATGAGCCAAATAAAATCCCACAGGAGGACTTATCTCTGTAAGTCACATGGGAATGGGAACAGATATACAGTTTCTCATACAGAGAGGAATGTGAAAGTTGGTAATAATACTGCCATATACCACAAAAGAAAGAGAAATAAACTTAATATATGAGACATTAATGATACTGATATAAAGTTGACCATTAAAGGACAATTAAAATGGTGGAAAAAATGAAATTTAGGATTTTTGGTGTACCTCATTTATCCAGCTTTGAAAGTTTTTAATATATTTATGTTTAGTTAAGTACAATAATTGAAGAGAAACACTGGTGATTTGGTATATTAAAATGTTTTGAAATCTTATTTTTAAGCTATTTTCCTTTTCACTATTGAAACAACCTTTTTTTTCTGGGTGTAAAACTCATACCTATTCATTAAAAATTAGATAATATAAGTAATATAATATAAATTCATTTCCTAACCTTCCATATTTTATATGAATGTACATTACAAAAAATAGGTAATATTATAGATAATATTTTTTAATCTTATAACTAAGGAACATCTTTCTGCATTAATAAGTTATCATCAGTTTTAATAATTGTATAGCATGGTAATGTTTTACCATTCTATTGTTGAACATTTATGTTATCCAATATTTATTCATTTGTTAATTCCTCAATAAACACACATTTGGACGCACTGAGTTAATTATAGAAGAATTGCTAGATGAAAGCTAATGCACCTTACTTCAGGTTTTGATTGACATCCCTAACCTGACTTCCATAGAGTTAAGATTATGTATGTTCATTCAAGAGTATGAGGGCTTAATTTACCACACACTTACTAATACGTATTCTAAACGTATTTTGCCAATTACACAAAATTGGTATTTTATTGTTATTTTCATTTGCATTTTTGAGAACTAGTGAGAATGAAATTATTCTCAAATGTTATTGGCAATTTATATTTGTGCAATATGTTTTTGGTCTTGTGTTCTTTTTTTAATAGTATTTATATTTCTACTATGGATATGTAAACTATTATTAAACATTAAAAATATTAGCTGTTAAATTATTACGTGTTGGGCCAGGCGTGGTGACCCACACCTGTAATCCCAGCACTTTGGGAGGCAGAGGTGGGCAGATCACGAAGTCAGGAGTTCAAGATCAGCCTGGCCAATATGGTGAAGCCCAGTATCTACTAAAAAAATATAAAAATTCGCCAGGCGTGGTGGCAGGAGCCTGTAGTCCCAGCTACTCGGGAGGCTGAGGCAGAATTGCTGGAACCCGGGAGGCAGAGGTTGCAGTGAGCCCGAGATTGCGCCACTGCACTCCATCCTGGGTCATCCTGGGTGACAAAGCGATACGCCGTCTCAAAAAAAAAAAAAAAAAAAAAAAAATTAATGTGTTGCAATTCCTTTTGTCAACTGCCCTGTTTTAAAGTTTTGATTTATGGTAGCTTCAAATTTCATATTTAGCCAAATTAACTAATCTTTTAAAAATGCCTTATGTTTGAAGTATACCTTATAGTTTATAAATAACTCTTACAGTGATCTTAAATAATTCACACAAGTTGGATTGAATTATGGTTTTTAAAATGCCGTGTAGCCTATCAAGGCTATATAGACATAATTTTTAATTTTTTGTTTAATTTTAATTTTTTAAATTTAAAAGTTAAAAATTTAAAATACATTTAGGCGGTACAAGTGCAGTTGACTTACATGAATATATTGCCTAGTGGTGAAGTCTGGGCTTTTAGTGTACCCATTACCTGAAGAGTGTACATTGTACCCAATAGGTAGTATTTCTTCCATCAGCACCTCTTCCACCCTTCTGTCTTTTGGCATCTCCAATGTCTTTATTGCATCTGTATGTCTATGTGTACCCATTGTTTAGCTCCCTCTTCCAAGTGAGAACATGTGGTAGTTGGCTTTCTGTTTCTGAGTTATTTCACTTAGGATAATGGCCTCCAGTTCCATCCATGTTGCTGCAAAAGACATAATTTCATTCTTTTTTATGGCTGAGTAGTATTCCATAATATGTATGGAATATCATTTATATATACGTGTGTGTGTGTGTACACAATCACATTTTTACACACATTTTCTTTATCCAGTATGTATGGAATACTATATATAGATACATACACACACAATGTCTATAAAGTGTGTATGTACATATAAAATATATATGTAAGTGTGTGTATATATATACATACACACATACATTATATAAAATCACATTTTCTTTATCCAGTCATGCATGGATGGACATTTAGATTGATTCCATATCTTTGCTATTTTGAATACTGCAGCAATGAACATACAACTGCAGGTGTCTCTTTGATATACTTATTTGTTTTATTTTGGGGATATGCCCAGTAGTGGGATTGCTATATCAAACAGTAGTTCTATTTTTACTTCTTTGAAACATCTCCATACTGTTTTCTGTAGAGGTTCTACTTATTTACATTCCCACCCACAGTACACAAGTGTTCTTTTTTCTTGGCATCCTCACCAACATCCGTTATTTTTTGACTTTTTCATAATAGCCATTCTGACTGATGTAAGATGACGTCTCATCTTGGTTTTAATTTGCATTGCTCTGATGATTAGTGATGTTGAGCATTTTCTCATGTGTTTCTTGGCCACTCGTATGTCTTCTTTTGAAAAAATACACACAATTTTTGATGAGAAGATTTGAACTGGAGCCCAGGGCTAGACTGAGCTTCCTCCAATCTGGTTGACTTGTTCCTCTAGGGTGCTTGGTCGCCAGTTGAATGACTTGACTCTGACTCTTTTCCCCCTCTTGCTTAATGTTTTATTTCCGTGTCTTTATTCCTCTTTGGCCTTAAAATAAAGGAAATACTAGCTCCTCAACCTATTTTATAGGGCATTATGGTCATCAAAAAAGTAATGTATTGAAAAATACAAAATACTGTCACAGATATATTATTATTTATTCCTTTTTTTGAAAATAAGAACTAATTTCTCAATTCTAAGAAAAAATTACTTAATTGTTTTTCAAATGTCTTGGGAGATGAAAGTATTTTAGAATGCTAATTAGAATTGTATATAGACACTTTCACCTAAAATCTAATACAGAAACAATAAATATAATATTTGATAGATAAAATATATATATTTTAAAATTACAAGCAAAAGTTGTTGAGCATAACAAATTTAATTCTTTACCTTTTACAAAACCCCAAATAATTGAGATTATTCTTTCTGGGCATAAATTCTAACCATAGTAATGTGGAAACTTCTAGGGTAAAGGTCATTTGGGTTTTAGGAGTTTGGATTTATTGTTCATTTTCTCCTTATAAGGTAAAACTCATTTGGGTTTTAAGAGTTTGAATGTATTGTTAGTTTTTCTCCTCAGTATGTTAAAGAAATGGGTATTTTTTGAAATGTGCCTTTGTATATGGAGATTATAATTAAAGATTTCTAATGTAGAGATATTCATACACAGGTATATCTATGTGGGAGTATGTGTTGTATGCAATTATAATAAACACATTGTGGCAAGATCATTTTTCATTTTATTTTAAGGATGTTTTACAGGTTTCCACTCATTCTATTTGAGTTAGAAACCATGAAAAATATATTTTAGTATGTCTAAATGTTAGTAGAATAACAAAATGCAAAGACAGAAGCATTGGCATGTAGTTATGTTTTTGTCAACTCTTTAATGAAAAGATATTGGTCAGCACCATTGTCTCTTGGGGAGAATATATATATATATATATATATTTCTTTTTTTTTTTTGAGATGGAGTCTCGCTGTGTCACCCAGGCTGGAGTGCAGTGGCGTGATCTTGGCTCACTGCAAGCTCTGCCCCTCGGGTTCATGCCATTCTCCTGCCTCAGCCTCCTGAGTAGCTGGGACTACAGGCGCCTGCCACCACACCCAGCTAATTTTTTTTTTTTTTTTGTAGTTTTAGTAGAGACAGGGTTTCACACTGCTAGCCAGGATGGGGAGAGAATGTATTTTTAAAATAACATGAAGTATTAATTAGCTTGATTGTGGTAACCATTTCATGATGTATGTGTATGTCAAATCATTATATTGTATATCTTAAATACAAATACATATTTATGTATAATAAAACAGGCACCTCTTTTTAAAAATGATTTTTTTCAACATTTCATGGTCCCACTTACAATCAGAATGGAAAATGCTGAAAGCATAGTGGAAAATATTTGAGGGATACTTCATAGTCAGAGCTGTGAAGAAAACCCCAGGATTTCTTCATGGGAAACCAGCTCTGCTTTGCAGATTTAAGTAGCTAAAATAATTGTGACTACTCTGTAGTAAGCATCCCTGTGTTTCAGTGCTTGTCGGAAATGAGCCTCCTCCTCATGGCTTGGGTCTGCTGGAGGAACTCCTTCCTCTGGCTTGCAGAGCCATAGCCCATGGGACTGGATACCATTAGCTGTACCCAGAGTAAGAAGTTGGAATACTTGAGGGAACCTCATCAGATTTCTTTCAGTGTACACTCGGTCTCATAAAAGCCTTTTTAGATAACTGCATGTGAAAATTCGGACCCTCAGAGTAAGGCACTTGTTCTTTTTTGCTCATCTGTTTGCCACTGCACCACTGAACGCCACACATAGATTTGCCTGCCCTTTGGACTAGGATAATTGATCCAAATTAATAATGCTCATGGCTAAAGCTTCTAATATTTCATAAGAGTGACTTTTTATTTTTCTCTTTAGTGATCTTTTGGTATACCAGTACACAATTCCAGCAAATACAAAAATGTAACTAGAAGAAAATAAAAAGCAGGATTTGAAAAAGGATATCAGGACCTCTCAGTGAGAGAAAAAATACTCAAAAGAAAAAACTGACAAGAGAAATGAGGACATAGGTTTAAACAGTTCTTTGAGTCTTGTAGAGGAAAAGACAAGCTAGATGATTATTTTTAAAAATCTGAGTAGATAATGTTAGTCGAAAGGGTTAATAGAAGGTGGATAAATCTTTACAAATATTAAAGGAAGAATATGTACGATGAAGGAATGCTAGCACCACTTAGCAATTTCAGAGTGCTTTCATCTTCAAAGAGTCTTGCCTGTTAACTAATTAATCCTTCCAATACCCTTGTGACGTAGACATGACAAACAAGGATAGAAGCCAGCCTGAAATGACTAACTTTCCAAACTCACTGGTTGAGGAAGAATTATGAAAGCATGACAATTTCTAATGAGAAGGATCTTGTCTGATAGGGATTTTATAGTTGTAATTTTTATTTACTTTGGTGCTTTCTGTTTATTAAAACCAAGCAGCAGCAGGATATTATATGTGTGTGCACGTGTGTGTGTGTGTGTACTTCTAAAACTTGTTTACAGAAATACAAAGCCAATAGTAAAATATTAAGGAAAGAACTGATTGATCTTGAGCTCAGTTAATTCTATACTAATGTGAAATTCTCAAACAACACAAGAGTAAAAAAATGAACATGAGACCAAAAACTTCTTGCACAAATATAAATTGCCAATAACATTTGAGAATAATTTCATTCTCACTAATTCTCAAAAATGCAAATGAAAATAACAATAAAATACCATTTTTACCTAATTGGCAAAATACTTTTAGAATACATATTAGTAAGTGTATGGTAAATTAAGCCTTCATACTCTTGAATGATATTATGTGTGTATGCACGTGTGTGTGCATGTGTGTACTTCTAAAACTTGTTTACAGGAATACGGAGCCAATAGTAAGATATCAAGGAAAGAACTGATCGATCTTGAGCTCAGTTAATTCTATACTAATGTGAAATTCTCAAACAACGCAAACATAAACCATCAGTATTAGCAGCAGTTAGGTAGTTATTTTGTATTACAGTAATTGATGCATGTAGATGAGAAATACCAACTATAAATTTCAATGGGGTAAAGGAAATAATACTTATTGGAAGCTTATTGTCTGTCCAATCCTGTGACATGCAGTTTATATATTCTTTCTTGGTGTTTTGAACATCAAGACAAGTATGCAAGGCCTGGTGAAATGAGAGGTCTGAAAATTTTAAGTTCTTAATCGCCAAGCTTTTATTTTGGAAACTTATCACTGAGGTTCTAGCTGACTACAAATGCCATCAGGATTGTAATAAACAACTTCTACCTCTTACAACATTCTGAACTCATTCTTTGTGGTAGGAGAGAACCTCATTCTTATTTGTCTTCCATAATGACTAGTAAACTTGAGTTATTTGGAAGTAGCTTAAAGAGAGCCAAAGTGCCTAGAAACTCTGGCTTTATACCTGGAAATATTTATAGGTAACTGTACTCCCCTAAAGGATCTATATCATAATCATTTCTGGTAAAAAGGAGAGAAAGAAATAATTCTCCCTGTGTAAGCTCTTGGAAAATACCTCTAAAAACTTTCTTATCTCTGCTTTAGTGAGTATAGAAATAGCCCATTTTAATTCATTTAAAAATGATTTAATATTAATTAATGGAGCTTTCGGTTTCTCTTAAAGGTACTACTTTTCTTCAAGAAAGGTGATTTTAAAATATCTATTTTATACAGTATATCTAAGGTGATTTTAAAATATCTATTTTATACAGTATATCTTTTACAAAAACATGGGTAGTGCTATCTATTAATAGAAACATCTATCAATGTATGCTAATAAAATTATTATTATAAAATAAAAGTAGGTGGTTAATACTTAGAAATGATTTAAGCATTTAAGCCATCACTAGAAGAAATTTACTTTTTTAACATTTAATTAAATAGAAAATATGCTCAGGTCATCTATTTATCTACAATGTTCTTATCCACCTCCAACATATGTCTCTTTTTTTTGACTTGTTTACATTATTATACTTTGCGCCAGGTACATGGTGCATACCATGCAGGTTTGTTACATATGTATACTGTGCCATGTTAGTCTGCTGCACCCATCAACCTTCGTCATTTACCAGGTATGACCCAATGCAATCCTCCTCCTCCCCATGATAGGCTCCGTGTGGTGATGTTCCCCTTCCTGAGTCCATGATGCCACCTCGTTCCCACCCATGAGAGAACATGCGGTGTTTGGTTTTCTCGTTCTTGTGATGAAGTCATGCAATGATGGTTTGCTGTCCACGTCTCAAAGACGCAGGCGAAACTCATCCTTTTTATGGTCAGTCCATGGTGTATATGTGCCACATTTTTAATCCAATCTGTCACTGATGGACATTTGCTGATTCCGCAGTCTTGCTATTAGAATAGTGCCGCAATAAACATACGCGGTGCATGCGGCTCCTTTATAGCAGCATAATTTATAACTTTGGGTATATCCCGTACCGATATCATATGGTACATCTATAGTTCTGATCCTGAGGAATCGCCATGCTGTTTTCCATTGTCTGTTGAACTAGTTTACAACCACCAACAGTGCAATTCTATTTCTCCACATCCTCCAGCACCTGTTGTTCGACTCCCTTTAATACCATCTCGGCTCTAACGGTAGGCACTCACGGTTTTGATTTACTTCTGTGATGGCCAGTGATGAGAGCATTTTTCATATACCGTTGCATGAATTTTCTGCAATTTGGTTTTAGTTTTAAATCTTAGTAATTGATTCCTCTAGCTAGTTTTTTAAAGACCCCAGTCTGTTTCCCTTTCTCTGCCTGCCTGTCTGTGTAGTACTGTGACACTTGTCTACTATTCCCCTACTGTGAAACCAACGTATCTTTCCCCAAACTCGCAGAAAAAATAGCATGAGCTCCTGATCACTCTGGGAAGATAACGGCAGTGCTGTGCTGTTGGCACGCTGAGGTGTTGGTAGCAGGGCGTCACCTTATTCACTTGCGGTAGCAGCCATTCCATCTCAGCTTAACGAGGATAACAGCAGCGAGTCTCACTGATTAGAAACCTGCTAACATATGCATCTCCCTTCGTTTCCTTTCCTTTAGGATAATCTTCATTGTGGACATATTTAGCCTTATTGTGTTGCTCTTAAAACTGCTACTAAGACCTTTGATATGGTATTGACCTACAAATGATAAATGACTAAATATTTCCAAAAAGAAACTTGGCTGCCTTTTCTGCACCAGTGCTACAAGATTTTCCTTCCAACATGTTAGGAGTACAGGGTGCAATTGGATTGAGCTCTCACCCTTATCCTTTTCTGCATTGGCACCACAATATTATGAGTCTGTGTCTTTCCTTTCCCCTCCCTTTTCTCCTGGTCTTTCCTTCCCCAAAAATAGGCATGGATTTTCAACTCAGTCCGTAATCTCCTTAACACTGTGTCTGGGTAACTAAGGTCATGTCTATTATTGCCCCCAAATTTTAAATACGGTGCAAACTTGACAATATTCATTCAGTCATTCAATTAAACAAAGTTTGTTGAGTGCCTACTGTATGCCAGTCACAGTTTTAGTCACTAATGTAACAACAGGGAATAAGAAAAACGTCCTGCCCTGATGGAGTTAAGAGTCACTGGAGAGGCTGATACTGGAGTACTCTTAAGGAACAGCTGTCCATTTCTATTAGGTCACAAAATCCAATCCATCTACTAGATTCCAATCACTCAGATACTTTCTGTTGTTTTTAATTTCTTCCTGTATTTTTGTGTTGTTACCTGAGATCATTTTCCTTCTGCCATGTCAAATCTGTCATATAGCATGTTTACCATAGTTCATGATGATATATTGTATAATTGAAAAATGCCGAGAAAGTGGATGTTAAGTGTTCTTGCCAGAAAATGATAACTATGTGAGGTAATGCATTTGTTAATTAGCTAAATTTAACCATGCCACTATGTATATGTACTTGAAAACATCATGTTGTATACAATAAATACATGCAATTTCATATGTTGATTTTAAAATTAAATAAATTTAAAAAAAGAATTTGTTTTTTGTTTATTCTTGTCTGCTGGCAACAAATTCTCTCAGTTTTTGTATGTATGGTAATATCTATTTCTCTTTCACTTTTGAGGAATATTTTCTGAAGGTATAGAATTATAGTTTGGCTGTTTTTTTCTTTCAGCACTTCAAAGATATCACTCTTTGTCTTCTTGATTTCATTGTTTCTATTAAGACATCAGCTGTAAATCTTCATTGCTTTTTTAGAGAATGTTTTTCCTTGAGACGTTTTTAATATTTTCTTTTGTCCCTAGTTTCAGAAGATTTTCTATAATTCGACTAGGGGTGTGTGTGTGTGTATGTGTGTGCACATACGTATGTGTGTTTTATCTTACTGGTGATCTGCAGTTTTTCTAAGATTTGCATCTTGATTTTATTTTTTGGTCATATTTTGAAAATCACTATCTTGTCCAATATTTTCTCTGCCTTGTTGTCTCTATTCTTCTGAGACTTCAATTATATTTTTGTTGCAATTTTTCTCCATGTCTCATATACACGTATTGTATATCACACACATATGCATATATATGTATACTTCTGTAATCTGTACATATATCCATGCATATTTTTCCTGTATTACTTTATCCCTTTCTTTTGGTTTCTATGCTTAGGCCTGTATTTTTCTCCTGACTAGCTCACTAATTCTTTTGTTGTATCAATCTGCTGTTAAACTTGTCTATCAAGTCTAAATTTCAGTGTGTCACATTTTCAACTCTAGAACTTTTATTTAATTCTTTTTAATAGACACCAGCTCTCTAGTAAAATGCTCTATTATGTCATCTACTTCTGGAAAAATATTAAATACAGTTGTTTTAAAGCTCAACTCTAATCACTTCAATAACTTGGTTAAATCGAGGGTTGTTCCTACTGCTTTTCCTTGGTCACGTTTCTTGGCATGCCTAGTAAATTTTTATTGAATGATAGACATTGTGCGGACTCTGGATGATATATTTTTTTCAATAGCATTTACCCTGGCCTGTATTAGAAACAGAGTTGCATCAGATGATATGAATCTCATCAGGGAGTGCAACTCAATGCTGGTTGCAATTATTGTATGGCTGTCTATCTCTGGTGGTCCCATACTCCTAGGGTGTAGACTTCTAGGATTCCCACTGAGATCCTGAAGTATTTGCTAGAATTCCTCTTCGCTGATATTCCCAGGCTCTAATTTCCATATCTTTAGCATGGTCTGTTTAGTTAGTGGAGAATAAAAATATACTAAGCCTTTTTTAAAAAAATGCTTTTACCCTTGGGAGTGTCATGATCAGGACTATATATGGAGGAGATTTAGGGAGCTCAAATAGGAGGTTATAGTAATAGTCTGGATATGAGTTAATGAAGGCTGCTGACACAGGAAGTTGGAAGCAGGAATGTAGGTGAAGAGACACATATAGAACCTCTTATGGAAGAAGAGAGGGTGAGTAAACTAGTTGACTATGTGAAGGTTGATGTGTCAAAGTTTTGAGCCTAGGGAGCTGAGATATGTTCCATGGACAACTGGAAAAATGAGATTTTAACTTAGAAGATATTTTAGAGATGGAAATACACATTTATTTTAGAGGGGATAATACACACATAGGAAAAGATGTAAGAGTTTGAGGTGGATGAGAGCATTGTTTGAGAACACAGAGAGCAAGAAGAGAGAAGTATAGAAGGACATAATCATAGGAATCATATGCATTTTGGGGTGAATCTGATGACGGACAACTCCTCTTTTCACTTAACCAACGTGTGCCCCCTAATAAATAAGGCACAATTCCAGCAAAGGAAAATACCTTGAATTTAAATATAGACAGTATTTAATATCATAAGGGAGCAGAGATGAAATAAAACATGAAATAATTTCATGATTTCTATGCTTTTAGCTCTTCTTTTCTTGTACCAGACAACACAAAAATTCTGTGAGCACTGTGTATACAGACAATTAGTTCTCCAGTATTAATGAAAGATTTGGTTAACTCTATTCTTTTTAGGACTCTTTAGCCTTTTGAGGACTGAAATTGCAAAACAACTTGTTGAAAAGTGTATATGGCATTCTTAAATCCAGGAGAGGCGTGAGTAGAGCAATGGGAATGTGTCAGTGTCGAAAGTAAATATACTTTGTGTCAAAATGCACTGTAGGGCCAGTGGTATGTGATAAGATATGGAAGCTTGCTTTGGAACTCTCCTTGCAAGTACTGGCACTGGGGTTTTAATAATATAACAATTCTTGGGGCTTTCTGACAAGGAATGCTTGAAAGCATGCATCACTGCAGCAGGCTTATCAGTCCACTTCCAGGACAAACCCAGAAAGAATTTTCCTATATTAGTCTTCAGGCATTACATTTGTCTCAGCTGTCAGTTACATTTGCTGAAATAAACCAACCTGAGTGATTTTTTGCAACATGTAGTAGTTTTAAGAGCACATTGGAATTGAAAGGAACCCATGATTCGAATAAAAAATAGTAAATTTGGCTGGGTGTTTCTGTCATTTTTCAGAGTTCTATAACTGACACTGAGAGGAAATATTTTTGGAAAAAACAAAATCAAACAGTGGAGTACTATGTCCTTGAAATATACACTTTATGACTTCTCTCTATGCACTGTGAAAGTAAACATGTATGTTTCTATATAGTTTTAATCTCTTGATAAGAGCATAGATTTATGGATGTTTAACTTAACAGCTGTGCCCATAAAACCCAGCCTGATACAGTCTTTATATGCCTGCTCTATTTGAAGATCTTGTTTAGAAATTTTTTACAGACCTTCTTCTCTTCACTGTTCTTCACACCTCCATTTAGCTCCCTTCAGTGGCTATGTACGTTCTTTTGAATTACAGACGTGGAAGGAGAGAAAAAAAAAAAAAAAAAAAAACTACCACATTTTCTGCCAACTGAAATGACATTCAGCAATACAAGCAATAGTCACCTTTTTGTTTTTGTTTTTGTGATCACAGATTGGCAGGTTGGTACCAACCCGTCTAGAGCAGTGATTCTCACCTTGGCAGCACTTTGGTGTTGCCAGGAAGCTTTAAAAAGGAGAGAGGCCTGGGTCCTATTCAGAGGTTCTAGTTTCATTAGTTTGAGCTGAATCCAGGACACAGGGATTTTTTAAAACTCCCTGGATAGTTATAAAATACAACCTAGAAGAAACCTTAAGAAACTCAATTCCCCAAAGTAACTCTTAGAATTAACTACATAGAAAACCCTGCCTGGATTTTCATCTCATAAATAATACTTAATCTTAATGGTTCTAGACATAGAGATTGGCCATACTTATTCAAATATGAATTCAGTGTGAGTTTGAGTGGGAGTGTGAAAAACACGGGCCTATTTTATATGTTACTGGTGAGCTTGCCAGATTTAGCAAATATCAATAGAGAATGCACAGTTTGATTTGAATTTCAGATAAACATTGAATAATTTTTTAGTATGTCACATGCAATGCTTAGGACATGCTTGTACTAAAAAAATATTTATTGTGAATTTGAAATTCAAATTTAGTTGGCATCGTGCATTTATTTGGCAGCTCTAATTACAGCACATGCAGAAAATTTTTACCAATTTCACTTTAATCAAAGCATTTTATTTGACTTGTAACCAACCACCTATGAAACCATTTCATATAGTTCTAATCACAGTGAAGTCACACAGAACAAGCAATCTAGCCCTTGTGGTTGAGACATTTAACCCAATTCACTAAACCTCCTGGCCTACTTTTTCACTTAAAAAAATCACTTTGTCTAACATATTTATAGAAGAGATCCATTCTAATTTCCTTTACCTCTTGAGTACACAGTTTGTAATTCCTCCAGCAGAGTTTGATCAGTTTTCTAATACAGTTCTGGGGGAAACCCCCAGTGCTGAAGGGGTTCACTTCTCCAACATAAGTTGTCCCAACTGTCTTAATCTGTAGACCAATTTGCTCTACAGCCCCCTAAGGAAGGAACTTGTTGATTTTGGCAGTGTTTACCTTTCCTACAAACAAATTCGACATTTTCCAGACTGGCTGGCTCTTAAAAATCACTTGAGGGCTGGGGAAAAGCTGCCTCTAGGCTGCTGCAGAATGCTCCCTGCTCTGTTCTAGGAAAATCTTTGTGCCCTTCACAGCTGCTGGTGGATAATCTATGGAGTCATGATTATTTAGAATCTGTGGAGAGGCTGTGCAGTTCCTGGAGTTAAGTTATTTTCAATAAGGAGAGTGGGAGAATCTGTAAAATAAAAAGATGAAATGTTCTGGCCTTATTTAATAGTAGTACGGACTTTTCCACGGGGAAAGGAGAAAAGAACGGATTTATATTTTGTTTTCTCATAGAGGCAAAATCTTTTTAGAAATGTCACTTTACACACACAGCAACATTTAGTATATCACGCGCTTGCACACTGCTAGCTTTCTCTTAGTATGGTTAGTCATCTTTGTTTGGGAAGGCTGAATTGCTATCATTATCTTTTTTCATTTGTTAAGATCATCGACTACTCTTTAGTTCCCCAGCCACCCCTCCCTGTCCCTGAGATAAAAACCCATTTAGCATCCTGGGGCAGCCCTCGTAAACTTCTCACAGGAAGGAAACTTTCTTTGCAGCACTAAGTAGAAGCTGACATCACTGTTAATCAAGGCGTTCCAATTTATGTTTTACAGAAAGAAGGTGCAATGCATGTGCTTGTTAGGGTTTCCTTACATCTGCCCTTTCATTTCTAAAGATTCTGAGATTTAATTGAATATTCTCTTCATTCTGGCAGCTGTGAGACTGGAATTTTGTTTATCAAGATTAGCTTGATCTGGAAAGTATAATTTACTTTATTTCCCCATGATATATTTTAATGCTATGTCTGGTGAATTAAAAGCTTTGTATTTAGTTAATTAAAATGTTTTCCTCTAGGTAGCAACTTTGCTATCTTCATTGTTTTAAACCTGAAGAGTTAAGATCTTAGCCTCTCAGCCCTTCCTTCTCCTCCTTGCCACACCCCCGCTTCAGCCATTGTAGACCATGGTATTCACACATCTCTTCACGGGAGCTTCCACTCCCGTCAATTTGGGGGAATGTCCCTTTTCCAGCCACTGTCATCCATGGTACTCACAGATCTCTCCCTGGGAGCTTCCACTTCTGATAAATTTGGGGGAATATTAAACTTTGCTCCAACTGGTTTCTTGTCTCTTTTGTTTTCTCTTCCTACATTAACGGTTTTTTTTGGTTTCTTTGTTTTTATTTCTGTTTTTGTTTGTTTGTTTGTGTTTAAATTTAGAGCCTTCTATCAAATGTCTGTTACCATTTAGCCTAAGTTTGGGGTGTGCTGAGATTCCCTCCTCTTTTCCCTTTCTCTGCAGTTCTGCCTGGGAATAACTGTATCCTTCCTCTTCCAAGTCTCTGCTTTGTTACATTATTCCTTTCCTTCTTCGTTCCCTCCTGTTTGCTCAGAATAGCTGCTAACAATGATATTTACTGTTCTGATTCTTCTGCTTATTTTTGCCACACAAGCCAGGTCCTGGCACCACTTTGCTCTGTCACCTCGACTAGATTGATTATGGGGTGGGAGTAGGGGTTTGACCGATTCGTAATTCACTACTAGAGGCGTTCCAAACTGTTGGAACCAAACCTCTAACACTTTGATTTAATGCTTCAGAATAAACTTGAATCTTGGCCAAACTCACCAATTATTTGGCTCAAATGCATAAACCTGAGTTGCATTTCGCCTTATGCTCCTCCATCCCATGAGCCCTGGAGTAAAATTCTCTTTGCGGGTGAAAGCCAGAGTTCATTTGCAGTGGGGAGTCAGGGTAGCTCCTTTTTATGGTTTGTGGTAAAGGCCAAGGGTGGGCGTGTGAGGAAGGGATGCTGGAGATTCTTCTCTTCCCTTTGTACACAGAACCGCTCATTCTATTTTTCATATTAAACAAAGTCTATCTGCACTTAGAGTTTTAGATTTGGGTTTTAAAGTGATTGCCATTGAAATTATGCAAACATTTTAGTTTGTTCCACCGTTTTGATCATTTTTAGAAACATAGTCCAAGATATACCTTTAAGTTTTATGTTTATTGGATAATACAGTTGGCCTTCTGTATTCCTGGGGTCTGCATCTATGGATTGAACCAAACTATGATCAAAAATATTCAGAAAAGGAATTGCATGTGTACTAAACATATACAGACTTTGTGTCTTTATTGTCATTATTCTCTAAACAATGTAGTATAACAACTATTTACATACCATTTGCATTGTATTAGGTACTATAAGTAATCAAGAGATGATTGAAAGTATACAGGAGGATGTGTGTAGGTTACATGCAAATACTACATCATTTTATATCCAGGACTTGAGCATTTGTAGATTTGCATATCTCCTGACGTCCTGGAAGCAATCCCTCACAGATACGTAGGGACAACTGTATATGCTTTGATATCACACAGCTTACAATGAAAGTAACACTTTCATTACCACTCAGGTAATTCACTCTCTTGAAAACTGCACTGAGTCCTTCTCTTACAGGTACATAGAAACTTAGAGTTTAGAATCCATCCTCAGGTACCATAGCACCCTTAATATCAAATATTATTGTAGTGTTTTTTATGACAATATTTTTTGCCGATGGAAAATGTGCCATGATGACTATAACCATCAAAGGGGCTGTCCCAGAGGGCACACGTCAGGTCTGCATAAACTCAGAGAGTCCAACTTCTCACTGGTTCATGTCTGAGGCCATGGCAACTACTTTCTGCCAAATAAGTCAGCCGGGACATTCTGGCAGCTTTGAAGGGATTTTTATGTGGATGGATATTAGCAGCTTCCCAGACACAATTAAATCAGGCCAGAAACCATATTAGACACTTTTGCCAAATTTTTATTAAATCAAAGTAAACTAGGTCACTACTTATTCCTTAACATTATTTTGGTAAAACTTAGCCTAAATCAAAGGTTAAAAGAAAACCTTTGTCTCCCTCTCCCCACTGGCACTGCCTTTGTTCTAACAAGATAACATTGATTTTGGATTCACCAGGATCACAAGTTCCTTCTTAATCCAACTGAAAATAATCCTGAACTGATTTTGCAATTTGTTTCCAGAATAGGTTTTACAAAAGCCATGAATTTCCATAGAGAGATTCAACTTCTCTATGTAAATGCTTTGGCTCATGTGTATAAATTTGCAATTCTTTTGTTTTTACAACAAGTCACCTAAACAATCTGACCCAATGTGGAAACAGGTCAAATAACAAAAAAAAAGCATTGTAGCTGCTTTATAGTTGCTTTCACTGTGAAAAATACATATTTCTAATTCTAATATAAAGAGACCTTTATATATGATATGCATTGTGCACAAAATATTGAAAATTTACAAAACCTACTACTGAGATATTGTGGCTTCAAGAATTGATTTACTTGTTGGGCAATGCAAGATTATGGAAATGATTATGGGGCATTATTTGTAAATGTTGGCTATGTTCATGTTGGGCGTAAAGTTGGTGTCACCGCAGAAAGAAAGTGAGGCCTCGCATGAAGCAGTTTATTCTACCAGGGGTCACAGGGGGGCCATCACTGCATCCTAAGCAGGGCCACAGGGCACCAGATTTTGGTCAGTGTCAGAAGACAGGAGCAAGGGCAAAGCATAGCCCGGACTCTTTATCGGGATTTCCATGGAAAAGGCAAGGCCGGACAAGGTAAAGGGATTAGACTTGACTAGTTTAAATAGTACTGGAGTTTTGTCTAGAGGGGTGGTCTCTAATTGCCTTGTACCAGGCTCTGGGAGGATTCAAGGCAGGGAATACATTATTGGCTCTGTGTGTGAGAGTTACATAAGGGGTTGTTGGAGTCTACAGACTCAGGACTGGCTGGTTTGTATATGACAGACATGCTCCCAGCCCAGGCTTTTGCTCTAAGAAAGGGTTAGCCCTGGGAGAGACAATCTCTCTCCTGCCAGGAAGGCTTTTAAGATGTCAAGGTTTCACAAAATACAGAAAACAAAACACATGATTAATGCAGCATCTCTAGCAACTTTCAGAGTATTTTCAGAGCCACAAACGCTAGAAGACTTCATCTTTATATTTCACAGTCCCAAGCCATATGGAACAAGGGCATGCAATTCTGACTATGCAAAAGAAAGAAAATGTCATCTTTTAAAACATTTCTTCATAAGGTAGGAGGGTCTAAGATCCTAAGGACACATGAGGGTGAGGAATCAAGTCCATGAAGACACTGCTGCGCTGTCGTATCCACTGATCAACTTAAAATATTACCAGTAATTTTAAAACCTCCTTGTGTTCCCATCCTTAAAAAGATCCTGGCCGGGCGCGGTGGCTCAAGCCTCTAATCCCAGCACTTTGGGAGGCCGAGACGGGCGGATCACGAGGTCAGGAGTTCGAGACCATCCTGGCTAACACGGTGAAACCCCGTCTCTACTAAAAAATACAAAAAAAAACCTAGGCGGGCGAGGTGGTGGGCGCCTGTAGTCCCAGCTACTCGGGAGGCTGAGGCAGGAGAATGGCGTAAAAACCCGGGAGGCGGAGCTTGCAATGAGCTGAGATCCGGCCATTGCACTCCAGCCTGGGCGACACAGCGAGACTCCGTCTCAAAAAAAAAAAAAAAAAAAAAAAAGATCCTTATTGGCACTCCCAGAGAAAACTGACTTCTGTATTTATCTTTCCTTGGTTTTTAAAAAATATGTTACCTAGTATGATTGAATCCTTCAATAATGTGTTATTTAGCTTTGCACAGTTTTGAACTTTATAGAAAATGAACCACAAAATACGTGTTCTTTGCCCATGTGCTTTTTTCCCCTGTCCATTCTGCCTTGAGACTCACTCATGTTGATGAACCTGGCTGTCGATTCATTTTCAATGGACTGTGATATTTCATTGTAAAAATATATCGAACTTGATTATATGAAAATTTTTGTCCATTTCCTTGTGTACATGTTTATGGGGAAGAACTTTCAGAATGTAATCCCTAGATTAAAAGTTAGACACATCTTAAGCTTTGTTTGATAATGCCAAAATACATTCCAAATTACTTTTCATGGGCTCAGTAGTACTTGGTATTATTAGACTTTCTGATTTTTGACAAGTTGGTGTGGAGGAAAACAGTGTCCCACCATGGTTTTAGTGTGCTTTTTAAAAATTATTATTATTACTTGTGAGTTTTTGACAACCATGTTTCCTTTTCTGTTACATACCTACTTATGTCATTTGTTACTATTGTAATTTATAGGAATTCTTTATACTTATGGTCACTAATTATTTGTCAGTGTCAGGCACTGAAATTATCTTCTTTCAATTCATGGCTTTCTTTTTCTACTTTATTAATGTCATCTTTGATCAATAGATTTCAATGTGGTCAAATATATTAAAGTTTTTCCTTATGCTCTGTGCCTTTTCCTTTGTATTTGAGAAATGTTTGTCCATCATGAAATAATAAAGAAGTACATTTTCTTCTTTAATAGTTTGACTTTCATATTAAACTTTCATCCGTCCAGAACAAATTTTTGTGTGTTGGGTGATTTTTGTAGATTTTGTTTTCATTTGAATGGGCACATGCTCCAGTACTATTTATTCAACAATTCATTTCTTCCCCACTGATTTATAGTGCCACAGATGTCCTATGTCACATTTTCTTATATGCGGGATTTGTTTTTGACATCCCTATTCTGTTCAGCTGGTCATTTATCTACCTGTAGACTGATGTTATATGAATTACTGTAGCTTAATAGTAATTCTTGATATCTAATATGAATGGTAATGCCAACTTTTCCTTCTCCTTCTTCCTACCCTTTTTTTTCTTTCTCTTTTTCTTTTTCTTTTTTTTTGCGATGGAGTCTTGCACTCATCATCCAGGTTGGAGTGCAATGGCATGATCTTGGCTCACAGCAGCCTCTGCCTCCTAGGTTCAAGCAATTCTTCTGCCTCAATCTCCTGAGTAGCTGGGATTACAGGTGCGCACCACTACATCCAGCTAATTTTTTTGTATTTTTAGTAGAGACAAGGTTTCACCATGTTGGCCAGGCTGGTCTTGAACTCCTGACCTCAAGTGATCTGCCCACCTCGGCTTCCCAAAGTGCTGGGATTACAGGCGTGAACCACTGCACATGGCCTCCCTTTTACTCACTCTTCTTTTTCTTCTTTTAGTTTCTCCACTCCTTGTCCTTCTCCTCCTCTCTCCTCTTCCTCCTCTTCCTACTCATCCTCGCCTTCTTTTTCTTGGTTGCCTTGGCTCTTTTGGTTTTTTCTTTTCATATGCATTCTAGAATCAGTGCAGATATGTTATTTAAAATAATTTTTATTTCAGTAGATTTTTGGGGGAACAGGTGATGTTTGGTTACACAATTAAGTTCTTTATTGGTGATTTCTGAGCAGTGTACACTGTACCCAATGTAGTCTTTAAGGTAGTCTTTTATCCCTCACTCCTCTCTCATCCTCCCCCTTGAGTCTTCAAAGTCCATTGTGTCATTCTTAAGCATTTGGGTCCTTATAGCTTAGCTCCCACTTATGAGTGAGAACACATGCTGTTTGGCTTTCTATTCCTGAGTTACTTCACTTAGAATAATGTTCTCCAATTCCACCTTGCTGCATTATTTTGTTCCTTTTATGGCTGAGTAGTATTCCACAGTATATCTATCTATCTATATAGATATATCTGTCTATCTATATCTATCTATCTCTATATATCTATATCACTTTTTCTTTATCCATTTGGTGATTGATGGGCATTTGGGCTGGTTCCATATTTTTGCAATGGTGAATTGTGCTGCTATAAACATGCCTGTGGAAGTATTCTCTTTGTATAATGACTTCCTTCCCTCTGGGTAGATACCCAGGAGTGGAATTGCTGGATCAAACGGTAGACCCACTTTTATAGTAGTTCTTTAAGGAATTTCCACCCTGTTTTTCATAGAGTTGTTCTAGTTTACATTCCCACCAACAGTGCTAAAGTGTTTCCTTTCACCACATCCATGCAACATCAATTTTTTTTCTTTTATCTTTTGATTATGGCCATTCTTGCAAGAGTAAGATGGCATCACATTGTGGTTTTGATTTGCATTTCCCTGATCATTAGTGACATTGAGCATTTTTTCATATGTTTGTTGGCCATTTGTATATCCTCTTTTGAAAATTGTCTATTCATGTCCTTAGCCCACTTTTTGATGGAATTGCTTTTTTTATTTTTTATTTTTTGCTTGTTTTGGGTTTTGTTTGTTTGTTTCATTTGTCTTTTTGCTAATTTGTTTGAGTTCTCTGTAGATTCTGTATATTAGTCCTTTGTGAGAAGTATAGATTGTGAAGATTTTCTCCTATTCTGTTGGTTGTCTATTTGCTCTGCTGATTATATATCTTGCTGTGCAGAATCTTTTTAGTTTAATTAAGTCCCGTCTATTTATCTTTGTTTATGTTGCATTTTCTTCTGGGTTCTTGGTCATGAAGCCTGCTTATGTCAATGTCTAGAAAGGTTTTTTCAATGTTATCTTCTAAAATGTTTGTGGTTTCAGGCCTTAGGTTTACATCTTTGATCCATCTTGATTGATTTTTGTATAAGGTGAGAGATGAGGATCCAGTTTTATTCTTCTACATGTGGTTTGCCAATTATCCCAGCAACATTTGTTGAATAGGGTGTCCTTTGCCCCCTTTATGTTTTTGTTTGCTTTGTCGAAGATCAGTTGACTGTAAGTATTTGGCTTAATTTGTGGGTTCTCTATTCTTTTCCATTGGTCTATATGCCTATTTTTATACCAGTACCATGCTGTTTTGGTGACTATGGCTTTATAGTATAGTTTGAAGTCAGGTAATGTGATTTCTCCAGATTTGATCTTTTAGCTTAGTCTTACTTTGGCTATGTGGGCTCTTTTGTTTGGCTCCATATGTATTCTATGATTGTTTTTTCTAGATCTGTGAAGAATGATGTTGGTATTTTAATGTGAATTGCTTAAATTCATAGATTGCTTTTGGAAGTATGATCATTTTCACAATATTGATTCTACCCATCCATGAGCAGGGGATGTAGTTCCATTTGTTTGTCATCTGTGATTTATTTCAGCAGCGTTTTCTAGTTTTCCTTGTAGAGTTCTTTAACCTTTTTGGTTAGGTATATTCCTAAGTATTTTATATTACTTTTTTGCAGCTATTGTAAAAGGGGTTGAATTCTTGACTTGATTCTCAGCTTAGATGCTGTTGGTGTATAGCAGAACTACCAATTTGAGTACTTAATTTTGTATCCTGAATATTTGCTGAATTCATTTACCAGGTCTAGGAAGTTTTTAGATGAGTCTTTAAGGTTTTCTAGGTATACAATCATGTCATCGGCAAACAGCGACAGTTTGACTTCCTCTTTATTGATAATGAAAGAAATGCAAATTAAGAAGACAATATCAACTTTACTTTTCAATAGCAAAATAAAGCAGACTGGCCATATCAAGTGTTGGATGGAGTGTGTATCCAGGATTTTCTTTTACTTAGGTGGTAGAAATGTAAACTGGTACAGCTACTTTGGAAGACAATATACAGTTGACATTTGCATTCTTTAAAATCTAACAATTCTACTCCAAGTTCCAATTCAAGGAAAAGTTTAGTACATGTGTCCCCAAAAACATGTACACAATAGCACTGATCATAAAGGAACAAAATGGAAAAATACAAATGCATATAGACAGAAAATATATAAATTATGGTATCTTTTCACAATAGAGTATATTTAGCTACATGCAACAACATGGATAAAAATTAGTTTCATTTTGCTGAATCAATAAAGTAAGTCCCAAAAGACAACATACAGTTTGATATTCTTGTTTTGAAACTCACAGCCAGGTAAAACTAAACAATATTTTTTAGGCATAAAATGTATGCTGTAACTCACCTACATAAAGAACAAAGAGGAAATAGATATAAAATTCAGGTATTGGTTATTTTTGGAGAAAAGGAAGGGATGTGGGATTAGGAGAAGTGCTTAGGAAAAAGTATTTTTGGTAGAATATTCTAGCTCTTGGATTAGACAGTGCTTTGGGGGTTGTTGATTATAGAATTAAGAGTAAGTACATTAGAAAACAAATAAACCCATCTTTCTTTATATAAAGAAAGGTCCTATATCTAAGAGGATGATGATGTGTTGTGAATGAAGGATTATAACCAATCTAATCCATGAGGTCTAGTAAATAAGTAAGTAAACATTAAGTGATAAGCATTTCTATAATAAATGGCTTTGAAGAAAGGAAAGGGTAGTGTCCACAAAACCCACTGGAAGCTCTGAAATGAGGAGCTCTCAGTTCTTCTTCATGGGTAGGACTGTCTAGAAGTGAGAAGCAGTCAATATTGATTGCTCTAACTACACCACTAAATAAGAGGGTTTGACTCATCTCTTTAATCAAACATTACATTCAGAATAGTATGTAACGATTCTGCAATTGGGTAAGTGGGACCAGTTAAACAATTAATCATCATTAATCGTCATTTTAATGTTAATCATTTTACCTAACTTTTCTTCAATTTAAAGAAATCTTAAGATTTCTTTAAATCCAATAACCAATAACTAAACATACAAACTTTTAAACACAATGGCACACCCTTTCATGATTATCTAATAAAATTTGAGATTGACAGATGATACCCATATAAGATATTAACACACACACAGCCACACCCCCCCACACACACATACACACCAGATAAAGTAGCAATTTTTTAAAATCACATGAAATCAATACCACTCATATAGAGAGGGCAAGAAAAACAATTAAAACCTTAATGTTGAATGGAGATGTGGCCCATATTTTTAAAGTTGATGTTAGTTTTGCCATGAGGGTGTAAAATACAAAAGAAAGTGGGTGAAAAAGACATAATCAGAGTACAGATATATTTATATCTATAAAGCATGGAGTGAGCTAAGATTAAATTGTATAAAATACATGTTAGAAATTATTTCAGTAAAGGCTGTAGACTTGAAGTCATTCTGTGATGGCAGCTTATCAGAAAAAAATCATGGGTCCCAAATGAGATGTTCTTTTAACATTGACTAAGTGACATTAATACACTTTGATTTATTCTTTGAAACAAGTAGTATAGGATTTTATTACAGGATTCTAATGTGTATGAAGGATCACATGAATTATGAAAGGTTTTTTATTTTATTTTATTTTGTTTTGTTTTATTTTATTTTATTTTTATTTTGAGACAGAGTCTCGCTCTGTTTCCCAGGCTGGAGTGCAGTGGCGCAATCTCAGCTCACTGCAACCTCTGCCTCTCGGGTTCAAGTAATTCTCATGCCTCAGACCTTCTGAGTAGCAGAGATTACAGGCGTGTGCCCCCATGTCCGGCTTTTGTGTTTTTAGTACAGACAGGTTTATGCCATGTTGTCCAGGCTGGTCTCGAATTCTTGATCTCAAGTGATACACCTACCTCGACCTCTCAAAGTGCTGGGATTACAGGTATAAGCCACCGTGCCAGGCCAGGAGATATTATTTCTTTATCACCTTGTCCTCTACTTTGTCACCATTCCATGAGAAATATTCCCATGTTTAGTCTGACTCAGGGCTGGGTTTCTCCTACCACAGGTCTTTACATCAGTATGGAGTCCTGCTGCGTTCTCAGACATTGCCTCTGAGGCACTATAACAGCAATGAAGGGAAAAAGATCACTAAGGTCATACAAATTGACATGTCATTGAAGGTACTCAATTGTTTAAAACACAGGCACTTTGCATCCCACTGAAAAGTGTTATTCATTGAAATAACATTATACATTATGTATCTTCAGAAAGACAAAATAAATCAACTAAATTTTCTTGTTGGGTAACAGATGAACAGTGGTTGATTTCATCAAATGTCATTTTTCAAAGACAATGTATTTCAATGCAAGTTGTACTTGCAATTTCAGAAAATCATACCTCTATACACAGAGCTAATTCTGAGTAACAAGTCAGCAATCCAGACTGATTCTGTTCCATCTTGGTGTCATGCGTTTTGAGGATCCTAATTCACATACTATGTAATATGAATTGCCTATTATGTGAATTAGGGTTCTCAAAATGCATGAAACCAAGCAGCAAAAGTTTTCTGTTAGTTTCTAAGCTAAGTCAGAATAATGACTGAGGAGAGATGTCCAAAAGCTGGCAGGCAAAGGGCATGTTGGAATGCAGGGTTACAAACTGGTGACCTTAAGACAAAATTCAGCTGCTCCCAATCTTCCAAGAAAGGTAAAGGCCTTTAGATGGTGTTCACTCTTATGTCCTCAGCTCACTAACTTATGTCTCTTTGAGTACATTTGAGTTTTGTGCCTCCTGGTGTTTTAAGGCCACTGCTGAAGAAATTCATTAGCTGTGTCTCTTAGGTCACTTGTATTATACAGCCAGCTGCAGGGGCCTTTACTGCAAGAGTCTCTAATATGTTCATAAGATTTTACTACTATGTCTTGCAGATAGCTCATTCACAGTCTTTTCATTCATGAAATATGCTTTGTTTCATTTTTTAAGTTTTATCACAAACACTTTAACACGCATCAAATCAAGAGTTATCAATGATTCATAATCTCCAAAGTCAAATTTCTTCATCCAATTTTTCATCCCTAGAGCAATCTAGCTATGGACAGTCGGAGCACATCTTGATTCAGGACATTCAGCCTTAAGAATATATCTGGTAAACAGCTGGGCGTGGTGGCTCATGCCTGTAATCCCAACACTTTAGGAGGCCGAGGTGGGCATATTACAAGGTCAGGAGATCGAGACCATCCTGGCTAATATGGTGAAACCCCGTCTCTACTAAAAATACAAAAAAAAAAAAAAATATTAGCTGGGCATGGTGGCAGGAGCCTGTAGTCCCAGCTACTTGGGAGGCTGAGGCAGGAGAATGGCTTGAATCCGGGAGGCGGAGCTTGCAGTGAGTGGAGAACGTGCCACTGCATTCCAGCCTGGGCGACAGAGCGAGACTCCACCAAAATAATAATAATAATAATAATAATAATAATAATAATAATATATCTGGTAAACAAACCAGCTCTGGGTCAACAAACACATTTTCCAATATTTCATTTTTTAAAAAATTTTCTTATCTTTCTTACACTCCACAAAGACAAATAACAAATAAATCTCAGTTCAAGTATTCTGTTCAACACCCCCTCCTGATTCTACCAGAAAACATGTAGTAGAGAAAGCTTCCAAAGTACATTTCCATTTTAATTCAAAATTTCTAACAAACACAAATTCAAACTAGCACTTTTTATTGTGGTAAAGTTTTACCAACTCAAAGAACAAACGGAGAAATATCATGAACAAAACCATTTGAGAGAAGTGTTCTTTGTGAGTGATTGCAGTAGTCACTGGCAGAGTTTCCTATGGCCTTATGTAAGCAATAACTCACGGAGTTTTAACCACTGGTAGGTTTTTCCCTATGTCTGCAGACATCTGTACATTCCAGTGAATTATACTAGATTGAAAAGAAAATAACTCGCATAGTGTGTATCTTGCTAAAAAAAAACTGTAAACATTTTCAAGTAATGTATCTTCATAGATAAAATCATTGTAAATGTAGTAAACAAATAAAAAATACATTAATTTACTTAAGATCCTAAAATCAACCAATTAAATTGTACTTTTGGACATTTGAAACTGTATTATTTGGCAATGTTGTGTGAGGCAAGTCATTTTTTTCTTCAGTTTTGCTTTTATTTTGGCCAAAAGGAGAAGTTTTTTTCCTCTCTAAAGGATAGGACTTTACCTATTTTTCTCTTATTTTGTGTCATCTTTCAAGGTGATTCTGAAAATGTTCATCAAACAGACCTTTAGCTTTTTACAGTGTTTAGTTTGATGTGTTCTTCTTCGTCTTTGCCCTAGCTAAGACCTCTCTGTTTTTAACTGTAAATAATCTGTTGATTTCCCCTTCAAATGTCTATGATTTGTTTTAAACTTGCTGCAAGAATGACAATTTCATAGAATTATTGCCCAGAGTAATTTATTTTTCCTTTTTTGTGCTATAAACGTCAAAATGTCTACTCATTCTAATCTTCATAATAATATGATTCATGTTTTCGATGAACTTAGAGGTGTATCTTATGTCTTGCTGTTTCAATGGTCGTGGTGTCCAAGGCAATGGATCATCTTCCTGCTGCAAGTGCACTGTGGGAGAATCAGCAATCACGCCGTCTCTCATTTTTTTTTTTTTTTTTAATTTAGTTTCAGGGAGTACATCTACAAGTTTGTTAAGAGTGTATTGTGTAGGGCTGGTGTTTGGGCTTCTATTGAACCCATCACCCAAATAGTAAAGGCAATACCCAGTAGGTAGTTTTTCAACCATTTTCTCTCTCCCTGCTCCCTTTTTGGAGTCTCCAGTGTCTACTGTTTCCATATTTATGTCCATATGTTCCCATTGCTTGGCTCCCACTTATAAGTGGGAACATGTGGTATTTGATTTTCTGTCTTTGCGTTTAATAAGGCCATAAGATAATGGCCTCCAGCTCCAACCACATTGCTGTGAAGGGTGCGATTTTATTCTTTTAATGGCTACGTAGTATTCCATGTGCACCATGTATTTCACTTGGGCTGATTCAGACACCTCTGCCTTTTCTTGGTATCAATACTGTACTTTAAACTTGCAGTGCTTATCTGCCAAACCTGTTATCATTTGAAAATATGTTTTAGAAAATTGTTTCACCTTAAAGATACCAAGTGGAAAATAACATGAAAATCATAGGCCTTAAAATTTTTAGTATGTATGAGTTATCAAGGATCATCCTGTGGTAAGAAACAAAGCTTAATATATAGTCAATATGGCCAGGCACGGTGGCTCATGCCTGTAATCCCAGCACTTTGGGAGGCCAAGACGGGTGGATCACGAGGTCAGGAGATCTAGACCATCCTGGCTAACATGGTGAAACCCCGTTTCTACTAAAAATACAAGAAAAGTTAGCTGCACGTGGTGGTGGGTGCCTGTAGTCCCAGCTACTCAGGAGGCTGAGGCGGGAGAAGGGCGTGAACCTGAGAGGCAGAGCTTGCAGTGAGCCAAGATCGTGCCACTGCACTCCAGCCTGGGTGACAGAGTGAGGCTCCATCTCAAAAAAAACCACAAAAAATATATATATACACACACACACACACACACGTGTATATATACATATATAACATAATATATATACATATATACACACATGTATATATATTTTGTCAATTAATTATAAGATTGACCTGGTTTGTGGCATCTAATGTCGTTTTCTAAAACTAAAAAGGCATTACAATTAAAAGACATATTTAATTACCAATTTGTGATCCTACACTCACTTTCTAAGAAATCAGAAGTGCTAACGTTTCTACGTGGGTATCAGCTGTATAAAGCAATCACCAGCTTTTCAAATCCCCCATCACATATAACCTTTTTGTTTTCCCAGTGTTTACAAAAAAAACAAACACTTATATTGTCTGGAGCTAAGAAGTGGGAATTTTGCAGAAATACATTTGACAGACTGTTTTAAAATTTCATACACTTAAAAAGCTGTCTCCCCATAGTTACCATAAAATGTTGGAAAGTTGTACCATATTAAGCCTAGGTTTGGCATGCGCTCTAGCCTATGGGTAGATGCTTCTAGGGAATGTGTTCCCCACATTGTGAGAATGAACATTAGGGGAGAATGCAATCTTTAGAATTAAAGTAAGAAAAGTTTCAATCCTGGGTATGACACTTTCTTGTTATGTGATGTAGTCAGCATACTTTAGCTCTCTCAACCTAATGTTCTTATTTTTGCTTAAAGGACTAGATGGACCATCATATATAAAGCACAAAGCAATTTTCCTAAAATATAGGAGATGTTCAATAAATGTAAACAATGTATTACTGTGAAATTTCTGTATTCTGCAAGAATCCTCTTTACAATACTCTGCTTATGACTCAATACATTTCTTACTGTTTATTCTTAGTATGAGCATATTGTTTGAAATTGGTCAGTCTTTGAAAAATTAAATTCACTGCCTACTTTCTAGCATAACCCATTAAATGCTAGGTAGGTGTAACCATTTGGAAACTGGATTTGAGCTGGTGGTGTTATTCATTCTAATTTTCTTGGCTTTCTTTTTCTGGTATTCCAGTAGTTTCTAAGTTATACTCCTCCATTCAAGCAGCATTTACCCATTTGTGAGAAATAATTGTTCTCTTGCAAGAAATATGTTTTGCAGCTTGTGAAATTCCCGGTAAGAACTGCTGCCAGCTTGAATGGACAAAGTAAAACCTACCTGAAACGGCGATTGTTTGATGTGACTGGGCATCTTCCCTTCTAAGTGTCACATCAGACAAACGATGCTATAACTACTCTGGGTTTTTGTTGTATCCTGTCTTAAAACGGACATAAAATAACATCTCTAATCCTTGTGCGCTTTGGGTTACAGACCCATATGTCAAAATAAAAGCCAGCCGAGAATGGCAGGAAGTCTCACGAAACATCCTCTCCCCACGGTGACGCACCCTCCCTCTAGACTGACCAGTCCACACCTGTGGTTGATGCATTCTGAGAGACAGCCAGTGAAAGTAGTTCTTTGCCAGTCATGTAAGCCCAGTCTGGACATGTATGGATCCTTAATGAGCTGTCAAGAGTCACAAGAGCATTTCAGAAAAAAAAAATGTGAATTTCAAGTGTTTCATGAACTTTAATACTGCAGTAATATATTGAAATTTTTGTGATTTTCATTGGTGAGTGGGGGGAAAAGTTTTGTTTTTCTTTTTCTTGTATTCTTTGTTATCTATATAACGAAAGGGGGCATCGTGGAGATGATTCCGAAGAATGGGTAATGTTAATGTCATTTACAGCTTTGGAATGCTGTTTGTGGCTTTTCTTTGGGTAGTCTATTTTTTTTTTTTTTAGGTGAAATTTTCTTTTAATTGTTTCCCTTTTCTGAGCTACCAATAATCCGTGGTTGGAAGTACCATAAGGGCAAACCAATCTGCTCAAGAAAGTTTGAAGTCTAATCTTCATGTAAATCACCAAATAATAATGCTAATAACAATCGTGTTGATGTCCTCAACTAAGGTTTATTGATTACTCATTATGTACCTGGTGGTTTTATGAGTTCCTTCATTTTCTTGTCTATAGAATGAGGAAAACCATAGCACACACAGCATCTGAAATGACACTGGACACGTAAAAACACATTAGCTATTATTACCATGTGTAAGTTCATTTAATCTTTATAACAATTCTCTAAGGTTGGTGCTATTACTGACATTTTACAGATAAGGAAACTGAAGGGCAGTTGAAATAACTTGCCCAAGATCACACTAATAAGTGACAGAACCAGGAATAGAACCCAGGTAGTCTGAGTCCTGATCAAACCTGCTCAGATTGTTGGAGTTTCTCTATTTTACTATTTTTCTTTATTTTACTAGCTTCGTAATTCCAAGAAGCTTTTAATGGCTTAGAATTATTTGTATTTGCATATGATTAAAGCTCATGGGATCTGTGATTAATTGACTGTGTGTGTTTGCTCAAGTTACTCTACATCCCGGTATTTTAATCCTTAGCTGCAAAAGAAAGGAGATGAACTAAATGATCTCTAAGGATCTTCCCAATACTACCAGCGTCCCATAAGCCTATAAGGTTTATACTCTCAAGCAATTCACCTGGTTTCACTTGACTGCTAGACAAAAGGAAATTGGTTTAAATTGTACCAGAAGGGTTTTGCGGGGATTTTGTTTTTGTAATGTTTTCCTGGAAATAAGGAAGTAAAAGACTGAAAAGAGAAGCTTTTAAATCTCCTTACCTAAAGCTCTGTGAGAAAAGGGTCGACACTACTATTTAGAATTGTCAGTGGGCTCTTATTGCCTAGAGGCTGAGCACAAAGTAGGTTATAGATTTCTTGCAGCTAAATAGCTCAATTTTTCAATGATGTTAACTCCACAGTAACTGTTAGGATTTATAGTCCTAGTCAAATAATGAGCCTGAGCACCAAGTTGTGAGCTTAGTTTCGGGAAAAGGAGGCAGACACAGGTAGCACTCACATTCCCACCCGCCTGAGAAAAGGCAGGTATATCAATTAAAGGTGCTCTCTGGGCTGCGGGAGGGAAGGACATCAGTGGCTCTGCTTTGGCCCAAGGCTGCATTGTGAAATAGACTGGGTTTGCTTCAGGACCCTCCAGCCATATCACGTGGTACTGGGCTCATCCCTGCAGGAACTCCCGTGCTCCTGAGCAGGACCTGCCCCTGCCCACCCCCTGCAGCATCTGGCGCTGATCTTTCTGTCTTTCTTTCCGTCCCAAATCCATTCCTTCAGGTCCCACACTTTGGTAGGAAAGGACCCATGATGGCTCAATGTGTAATGCCTTGTAGATAACATTAGTGCTTTCACAGTAGCTATCAAAACACAAGTCAAAAGTTTAACATTAGGGGAGAATTTTAGACAAAGGTGACCTTCCTGGATGGAAGGTTTCCTTATTACATGAGAGAGGAGATGGCTTCTCACCCTATTTATGGGCAAGGGCAGCTTTGCTTGGAATGGTTAGAATTAGAACTGCAAAGGGAAGATCCATTTTAAAAATTCAGGAATATGAGCCACATATTTGATGAAAATTTTAGATGTATCTATTTGTTAAAATGTTTTCATTAAATGATTAAGAAACTATATTCAGCATGTGTTCCAAGGTTCTTACAAGTTATTTAAATTAGTCACAGTAGTGGCAAGGATAAAATAAGAATAATAGTAAGACAAAAAGGAGTTAATGTAATGAAGAATAATGCAGTTTTATTTGAGGGGATTGAAATCTGGAGAAAATTTCTTACATTGAGTATGCTCATTAACATCCTAACTACTGACATAAATATTTTTATTTAAAATAAAAAACAATTTTAACCAAATATTAGTATCTTTTTTTAAAAAAATTAAACCCACCCACATGTATGATTTCTCCTGATTATTTCAGTTGGTTCTTAAGTAATCATGGAAGGATGGTGTCATTAGTCTGCATTATTTCAAAGTAAAATTTTCCCTTTTACTGAAAAATTCTTTGTTTAAGCTCAGGGCAGCTTGCAATTAATTTTCAAGAACTTATTCTGTTAGAACTTCTATAGTATATTTTGAGTAATATCATAAGAAGTCTTTTTTTGACATATAAATATAATTTTCTTCCCCAATTTTATGGTGTCTGTTCCCATTATGTGAAGACATGTGGCCTTTCTTGACTGTCTACTACTTCTTAGACATTATATTACACATTACACTGTTTAATCTTCTGAATGGCATTGCAAGTTAAACATTACTGTATTTACTTTTCAGATAAAGATATTGTAGCTCATGAAATAAAACGAGTTGCCAATGATGGCACAGATTTTAATTGATGAGAAGGGATTGAAGGCAAGACATGCATGACTTCAGTGCCCATGTCATTTTGGTTTGCAAGAAAAAACCCTAAAGAATGTCTCTTACTCCTGTGCTACTTAATTTCTGAGGCTAGCAGGACCATGTCTTTTGCTTAGATGTCAAAGTAAGGATCCAACTACATCCAATGAACTAAATATTTTCTCCTTTGGTTATATAATAACAAAGGACAAAATTACTTGTATCTATTTTCCAGGAATATTTTATAATGACTATGAAAAGGTTTATAAGTGACGTTAGATATGTCATTTAGCTGAATGATGTTAAGACTCATTACCAGCAGAGAAGTCTGGGTGAACTAGACTAACCAAGATATATGGTATATTGCCAAACTTGCTTTTCAGCTTTTGCTTTTTATTGCTATTAATATCGGATCTTATCATCATCGTCATCTCTCAGCAGAGTCAAGGATTTACTGAGTTCCTAGTACTCTATAGGCATTCTGAGACCCCTTAGCTTCTGACACGAATATCTGAATAATCTAAACATTCTGGGTCTACTTAATGCTGAAACAAATTCTCAGGGCAAATGTGATCCTTGAAGATAACTTAGGATTGTTCCAGCCTTCCAGAAGTCCTCCAACTTCCATACCCAAATATCAACTTGTCTCCCATAAGCTGAGCCAGAACCGCGTGGTTTCTGAATATTAAACCAGAGTTTGATTGGCTATTTGTATTTCTAAATATGTTTTGATGAAAATTGCATTACATTTATTTGTGTCTTCATTTATAAGCTTCCGAAATACCATCAATACATATTACAAATTGTTTTAGGTTATGTTGAATTGACAAATCTGGGTAATTTGTATAGTATTGAAAATATCCTGTTCTTAAAGGTCAAATAAACATAATTATACAAATCTGCAGGCTTTATGGCATTATATGCAGCTATTTTGATGATACCATATTTATTTATAATTATTTCATGTAAGTCTTAATATTCCGGCTTACTGTGTCCAAAATGACTTATTTTGGTTGTTTTAAGAGTAGACTGGAAAATGAAACCTAATACTTTCTGATGTCTTTTTAAAAAATCTTTTTATTTTATTTTTAAAAATTGCTTTGTTATTTTTAATTTTGGGGGGTTCCTAGTAGGTGTATATATTTATGGGGTACATGAGATGCTTTGATAAAGGCATGCAGTGTAAAATAAGTACATCAGGGAGAATAGGGTATCTGTCCTCTCAAGCATTTATCCTTTGAATTACAAACAATCCAATTACACTCCTTTTAAGTCATTTAAAAATATACAATTAAGCTATTATTGACTATAGTCACACTCTTGTGCTATCAAGTAGTAAGTTTTATTCATTCTTTATAACTACTTTTTGTACCTATTAATCATCCCCACCTCTCCTACAAGTCCCCACAACCCTTCCCAGTCTCTGGCAACCATACTTCTACTTTCTACGTCAATTACTTCCATTATTTTGATTTTTAGATCCCAAAAATAAATGAGAACATGCAATATTTGTCTTTCTGTTCCTGGCTTATTTCACTTAACATAATGATCTCCAGTTCCATCCATGTTGTTGCAAATGACTGGTTCTCATTCCTTTTTATAGTTGAATAGTATTCCATTGTGTATATGTACCACATTTTTTTTATCCATTCATCTGTTGATGGACATTTAGGTTGCTTCCAAATCTTAGCTATTGTAAACAGTGTTGTAACAAACATAAAAGTGCAGCTATCTCTTCAATATACTAATTTCCTTTCTTTTGGGAATACACCCAGCAGTGGGGTTGCTGGATCATATGGTGGCTCAATTTTTAGTTTTTTTGAGGAAACTCCAAACTGTTCTCACTAGTGGTTGTACTAGTTTACATTCCCACCAGCAGTGTACAGAGGTTTCCTTTTCTCCACATCCTCATCAGCATTTGTTATTGTCTGTCTTTTGGATATGACCCATTTTAACTTGTGTGAGATATCTCATTGTAATTTTGATTTACATTTTTCTGATGATCAATGATGTTGAGCACGTTTTCATATGCTTGTTTGTCATTTATATGTCTTCTTCTGAGAAGTGTCTGTTCAAATCTTTTGCCTATTTTTTGGATTAGATTATATTTTTTCCTATAGAGTTTTTTGGGCTCCTTATATATTCTGATTATTAATCCCTTGTCGGATGGGCAGTTTGCAAGTATTTTCTCCTGTTCTGTGGGTTGTCTCTTCACTTTGCTGATTGTCTTCTTTGCTGTGCAGAAACTTTTTAACTTGATGTGATCCCATTTATCTATTTTTGCTTTGGTTGCCTTTGTTTGCTCAAGACATTTTTGCCCTAACCAATGTCCTGGAGATTTTCTCAATGTCTTCCTGTAGCAGTTTCATAGTTTGAAGTCTTAGATTTAAGTCTTTAATCCATTTAATTTTATTTTTATATATAACAAGAGATAGATCTATTTCATTTTTCTGCATATGAATACCCAGTTTTCCAGCACCATTTATTGAAGAGTCTGTCTTTTCCTCAGTATATTTTATTGACACTTTTGTTAAAAGAGAGTCCACTGTAGGTGTGTGAATTTGTTTCTGAGTTCTCTATTTTTCTATTGGTCTATGTGTCTGTTTTTATGCCAGTATCATGCTGTTCAAGTTAGTACAGCTCTGTAGTATAATTTGAAGTTAGTTAATGTGGTTCTTCCATTTTTATTCTTTTTGCTTAGGATAGCTTTGGCTATAATTACTTTTTCTATTTATGTGAAAAATGTCATTGGTATTTTGATAAGGATTGCATTGAATCTGTAGATTGCTTTGGGTAGGATGGACATTTTAACAATATTTATTCTTCCAATCAATAAACATGGAATTTCTTTCTATTTTTGTGTATCCTCTTCATTTCCTTCAAAAGTGTTTTATAGTTTTCTTTATAGAGATCTTTCGCTTTTTGTTTAATTCTTAAGCATTTAATTTTATTTGTGGCTATTGTAAATGAGATTACTTTTTTGATTTTTTTTACATTGTTCACTGTTGGCATATAGAAATGCTACTGATTTTTATGTTGATTTTGTATCCTGCAACTTTACTGATTTATCAGTTCTAACAGCTTTCTTTGGTGGAGTCTTTAGGTTTTTCCAAATATAGGATCATATCATCTGCAGACAAGGATAATTTGACTTTGTCCTTTCCAATTTGGATGCCCTTTATGTCTTTCTCTTGTCTGATTGCTCTATCTAGGACTTCCAGTACTATGTTGGATAACAGTGTTGACAGTGGGCATCCTTGTCATGTTCCAGATTTTAGAGGAAAGGCTTTCATTTTTTCTCCATTCAGTATGATACTAGCTGTGGGTCTGTCATATATGGTTTTTATTATGTTGAGGTATGTTCCTTCTATACCCAGTTTTTTTTGAGGGTTTTTATCATGAAGAGATGTTGGATTTTATCAAATCCTTTTTAATCATCAATAAAAATGATCATACAATTTTTGTCCTTCATTATGTTAATATGATGTATCACATTGATTGATATGTGTATGTTGAACAAATCTTGCATCCCAGAGGTAAATCCCACTTGTCCTTGATGAATGGTCTTCTTAATGTATTGTTGAATTTGGCTTGTTAATATTTTGTTGAGAATTTTTGCATCAATATCCATCAGAGATATTGGACTGTAGTTTTCTTTTTTTTTGATGTGTCTTTGTCTAGTTTTGGTATCGGCATAACACTGACCTCATAGAATGTGTTTGGAAGTATTCCCTCCTCCTCTATTTTTTGGAATAGGTCTGGTATTCATTCTTTAAGTGTTTGGTAGAATTCAGCAGTAAAACCATTATGTCCTGGGCTTTTCTTTACTGGGAGACATTTTATTGTAGCTTCGATCTGATTACTTGTTATTGGTCAGTTTAGGTTTTGGATTTCATTCTGGTTTAGTCTTGGTAGGTTGTGTCTGTCTAGGAATTCATCTATTTCTTCTAGATTTTCCAATTTATTGGCATATAGTTGCTCAAAGTAGCCATTAATGATCCTTTGAATTTCTGCAGTATCAGTTGTAATGTCTCCTTTTTCATTTCTGATTTTATTTATTTGTAGCTTCTCTCTTTTTTATTTTTTCTTCGTTACTCTGGCTAAAAGTTTACCAATTTTGTTTAACTTTCCAAAAAAACAACTTTTTGTTTCATCGATCTTTTGTATTTTTTAATTTCAATTTCATTTCTTCTCTCATCTTTATTATTTATTTTCTTTCACTAATTTTGGGTTTGGTGGTTTACTCTTGCTTTTCTAGTTTGTAAAGATACATCATTATGTTGTTTATTTGAAATTTCTTTTCTTTTTTGATGTAGGCAATGTTAGCTATAAACTTCTCTCTTAGTACTGCTTCTGCTATATCCCATAGGTTTTTGTATGTTGTGTTTTCATTATTATTTGTTTCACGAAATTTTCAATTTCCTTCTTAATTTTTTCATTGACCCACTGTTCATTCAGTAGCATATTGTTTAATTTCCATGTGTTTGTATGATTTCCAAAATTCCTCATGTTATTGGTTCCTAGTCTTATTCCATTGTGGTCAGAGAAGATGCTTGATATTATTTCAAGTTTCTTGAGTGTTTTAAGACTTGTTTTGTGACCTAAGATATGATCTGTCCTTGAGAATGATAGGTGTGCTGAGGAAAAGAGTGTAATCTGCAGCTGTTGGATGAAATGTTCTATAAGTATCTATTAGGTTCATTTGGTTTATAGTGTAGATTAAGTCTAACGTTTCTTTGCTGATTTTCTGTCTGAAAGATCTGTCCAATGCTGAATGTGGGGTGTTGAAGACTCCAGCTATCATTGTACTGGGGCTTATTTCTCTCTTTAGCTCCAATAATATTTGCTTTATATATCTGGGTGTGCCAGTGTTGGGTGCACATATATTTACAGTTGTTATATCCTCTTGGTGAATTGTCCCCTTTATCATTATATAGTGACCTTATTTGTCTCTACTTATAATTTTGGTCTTGCAATCTATTTTGTCTGATGTAAGTATAGAGACTCTGGTGCATTTTTGGTTTCCATTGGCATGGGATATCTTTTCCCACCCATTTATTTTTAGTCTGTGTGTATCTTTATAGGTGAAGAGTGCTTCCTGTAGGTAACAGATCAATGGGGCTTGATTTTCATCCATTCAGCCACTCTATGTCTTTTGATTGAAGAGTTTTGTCCATTTATATCAATGTTATTGATAAGTAAGGACTTGCTTCTTCCATTTTGTTATTTGTTTTCTGGTTGTTTTGTGGTCTTGTCTTTCTTCTTTTTTTCCTTCCTGTCTTCCTGAAGTGAAGATGATTTCTCTAGTGATATGGTTTAGTTTCTTCTCTTTTATTTTTTATGTCTCCATTGTATGTTTTTTGGTTTGAGGTTACCATGAATCTTGCAAATACTATCTTACCACCAATTATTTTAAGCCGATAACAACACTGTTCAGATACACACACAAAGTCAAATGGAAACTAATAAAAATTCTGCACTTAAATTCATCCCCTGGCTTTTTAACTTTTTGTTGTTTCTATTTATACTTTATTGTATTGGCTATGTCTTAAAAATTGTTGTAGTTACTATTTTTTGTTGCTTCATTGTTTATTCTTTTTAGTCTTTATACTTAAGATATGAGTAGTTTACATACTACGGTTACAGTGTTATAATGTTCTCTGACTTTCTGTGTACTTACTATTATCAGTATGTTTTGTACCTTCAGGTGATTATTTATTGCTCATGAATGGTCTTTTCTTTCTGATTGAAGTACTCCCTTTAGCATTTTTTGTAGGACAGGTCTGATGTTGATAAAATCCCTCAGCTTTTGTTTGTCTGGGAAAGTCTTTATTTCTCCTTCATGTTTGAAGAATATTATCACGGATGTTCTATTCTAGGGTAAAAGTGGTTTTTTTTTTTTCCCTTCAGCACTTTAAATATGTCATGCCACTCTCTCCTGGTCCATAAGGTTTCCATTGAAAATCTGCTTCCAGACATATTGGAGCTTCATTGTTTGTTTGTTTTTTCTTGCTGCTCCTAGGATACTTTCTTTATCCTTGACTTTTGGGAGTTTGATTATTAAGTTCTTTGAAGTAGTCTTCTGTAGATTAAATCTGTTTGATATTCTGTAACCTTCTTATACTTGGATATTGATACCTTTCTCTAGATTTGGGAAGTTCTCATTATTATTCCTTTGAATAAACATTCTACTCATATCTTTTTATTTACCTCTTCTTTAAGGCCAATAACTCTTAGGTTTGCCCTTTTGAGGCTATTTTCTAGGTCCTGTAGGCATGCTTCATGTTTTTCCTTTAGTTTCCTCTGACTGTGTATTTTCAAATAGGCTATCTTCAAGCTCACTAGTTTTTTCTTCTGCTTGATCAATTCTGCTATTGAAGGACTCTGATGCATTTTTCAATATGTCAATTACATTCTTCAGTTCCAGAATTTCTGCTTGATTCTTTTAAAATTATTTTAGTCTCATTGTTAAATGTGTCTGATGGAATTCTGAATTCCTTCTCTGTGTTATCTTGAATTTATTTGAGTTTCCTCAACTCATCTATTTTGAATTCTCTGTCTGAAAGGTCACATATCTCTGTTTCTACAGAATTGGTCCCTGGTGGCTTATTTACTTCTTTTGGTGAGGCCATGTTTTCCTGGATTGTGTTGATGTTAGCTGATGTTCTTTGGTGCATGAGCATTGAATAATTAGGTGTTTATTGTAGTCTTCACTGTCTGGGCGTATTTGCATCTATCCCTCTTTAGAAGGTTTTCCATATATTTGAAAGGACTTGGGTGTTGTGATCTAAATTGTGTCTGCTCTAGGAGATACCCCACACCTAGTGATGCTATGGTTCTTGCAGACTCATAGAAGTAGCACCTTGATGGTCTTGGACAAGATCCAGGAGAATTCTTTGGATTATCAGGCAGAGACTTGTGTTCTCTTTCCTTGCTTTCTCCCAAACAGATTCTCCTTCTGTGTTCTGAGCAACCTGGCTCTGTTGTCTTAATTGTAGCTGTGACATTAATATGTATATATTAATTCCCCCTACACCTGCAAATTTTACACATTTACTTCCCCAAAGATGTCCATGTCCTTCTGAAGTCTGTATTAAGGATCCCAGGAGTAAGAGTACTGAGTAAGACATTCATGGTAAGATAAAACATAACAGAAAAAAATAGTTAATCCAGGAAGTTGGGTTTATTTATTTAAGGTAGCTGATGTATACTAAACCAGCCCAAATAAGTGACTTGTGGAAAACCCATGATAATGTCCCCCACCACTACTAGGCCTTGATTTTTAGACAGAGTAGCAGGTCTTCAGTCACTCACCTGGTCCCACAAGCTGGATGGGACAAATCCATGATCTACATGGTGCCATCCTGTCTGTCTGGTTTTACTGACATCATACAGGGCTTACCCTGGGCAGTTCATAGAGCTTGTTTCTATAGGCAGTATTTAAGACTTAGCATTTAAAAACATCTTTTTGTTTTCCCCTCTGTATTTTTGCAGCTTTATTTTAATTAATTTCTTGCTCCACTTTCCAACTTCTTCTAATCCTAGATTCATAACTGATATGTATTGGCTCATAGACTTTGGCTCTGGAAAGTAAATTTAATACAGCTCGGATTCAAAACCATGCTATTTCAGTTGAAAAGCTCATATGTCTGAGCACTCATTATATTCAGTTCACAACAAGTCTAAGAGTAGAGTTTTATGTTGTGCAGGGACACACACGAAACACATCGCACACACCACAGAAATGCATTTTTTAAACAAACTAGTCAATAAGCTTCTCTTCAGTTTACAAAAAAACTGCTCAGGGGTGCTACTGTGATACAAGTTTACCTTGCTGTAATTCTGGTGTGACAAGCTTGTGTTACAGTTGTTATTATTTTCATAAAGATCTATTCTCTAGCTGTATTAAATAATGGCTGGAAACAAGCCTGCATCAGTTTCTTACCTATTCAAAGGAGTTAAGATTTGCTTAAGATATCTTTATAAATCTTCATAAAATCTAAATAATTGTATTTAAAATTTTCTCCACTCTCTCTCTCATCATCCAGTGCTGCCTATGAGCCCTCCATGTGGTTATTATTTTCAAATTCACAAGCATTTACTTCCCTGATGAGCACTTTTCCTAGATATATGCCTTGTTGACATGAACTCTCGAGAAACAGAAAAGAAAAAGAGTCATGAAAAATAATGTTATTTCCTTATAAGGCAGACAAATTGAAGAAGTAGAAAAGAAACCTTATTCATTACTACAGCCGCATTTTGTTGTTTTTAACTGGTCACAGCTTATTGCCCTGAGCCCTTTTGCGAAAGGTCTTCCCCAGGTCAAGACTACTGAGATGGCTGGGGCAGCCAACCTTCAGAAAAGGGATTCTCAGGAGGGCAATTTGCTAATGGAGCAGCAGAAGTTGATGAGAGTTACAGAAGGAAAAGCAGAAAGTGACTCACAGTACCCAATTCACCAACTAGATGCGTAAAAATGAAGAAGACAACATTAATTAGCAGTAAATCTAGTAGGAAATTGAGCCAAGGCTGGCATAATTAGCCTTTTCCTTTAGAATCCCCTCACCTTGCTTCACATTGGCTCTGCTGAGCTGCAAAGCTAAGAATTCTGACCTGCACTAGACTTCGTTTTTACTCACAACGGACCAAGGAGTGTCTTGCTACATTTACAGAGTTCCCAAGCCTATTGGGTTCTCTTGAGCTGCTGTGGCTTGGATCTAGCTGCGCAGAGAGAAAAGAAGGGAAGAGCAGATTTTGGTGTCAGCAGCAAAGCTTTTGTCATGATCCTCCAGAGACAACTGCCCTAAATCTGAGCACACATACATTGTTGACCAGCACCAGAAGAAATAACAAATGATAAGAGGGCATAAGTCCTACCTACTTCAGAGCTGTCATAATTTATGCCTGTTTTTACATTATTTTCAGTGCCTTTACTGGTTATGTAAGTGAAAATCTAGTGATATTTTTTCAAAAATCCTGTGATGTGATTTGAGATGAATAGACACTTTCTGAGGTGTCCATAGAAAAATGATATTCTATCTGCTTGGTAGAAAAGGAGGGGGCGGGGGGAAGAAACCATGATTCTAAGGTCAATTAACCATTTTTAGAACCAATTTGTTCATAGTCATTAAGTACATTTATATACCTGGAATAGTTCATGTTTGGAAATGCTTATTTAGTAATTCATTTAGTTAAAAGAGAACAGAAGCACTTCAGTCAGTCATTCTAAACAGAATATTTCATTGTGACTGTTTGTTTTTTTGATAACCATTAGTGGATTTTTCCAGTTGTCTGGGAGAATTTTACTTACTAAGATACTTACTTAGACATAAAGCAGTGTTATGTCTGATAAATTTGTTCAGGACTCTCTAAACTATTCATTAGTTAAGAAGACATTAAATTCTTAATCATTCTTGGAGGACGTGAAACCTGGATGTCCCAAATCTGAAGCTGGCTACAGACAAATGAGCATGCTTACTCGACCCAGACACTTTTACCACCTCATTCCTCTCCATTCTTTCTCTGGACATAATTTAATAAGATGCATTTTAACCTGTTTAGTTTGGTGTGTCCTAGAGCTTGGCTTGGATACTAACGGGAGTATATTTTTGTGAGGGAGGGAGCAGGAAGATGCATAGGAAGTGCTCGATGCTGTGCATGCAGCTGTCCATGATTAAATTTTTAAATGAGAGAATTGACCAATTAATTAACTTATTTGGCTAAGTAATTCATTTCGAATAAATACATAATAACCAAAGTTAAAGTCATCTAAAATTACAGTTGACCTTTGGACAACACAAGTTTAAACTGCTCAGGTTCACATATGCAGACTTTCTTCTGCTTCTGCCACCAGGAGACAGCAAGACCAACCCTTCCTCTTCCTCCTCCTCAGCCTACTTAGTGAGAAGACAATGAGGATGAAGACCTTTATGATGATCCACTTCCACTTGATTAATAGTAACTATCTTTTCTCTTTCTTATGATTTTCTTAATAGCTTACTTTATTGTAAAATGGGTGTGGTTTTTGTCTTGCCCTGTGATGGTCAGTGTGTTCACCAGCCACAGTGATAAAAGCATTTAAGAAGTCAAATGTAGCATCTAGAATTATTTAGATCTCACAGTTTTGTAGAAGACTAGAATGTATCCCTTAATTTTCTGAAACTGTGTTTGTGTCTGAATATATATACATATATTTAAAACAGAGAAATATAATTCATGTTGTTTACATTGGAATTAGAAGAAATCTGTAGAATTGTTGTTATACCACTGGATAAAATCTTGGAGTTATTAGTAGAAATGGTCTTATTGAAGGTTATTATTATATTGAAGAAATAATTTGATTTATAAATAGATTCTTATTTCCTAGAAAGCAGGTAAAAATGTACCTGATTTTTCTGTGTTGTAAAGCCAACGCTAGCAGTCTATATTTTGCCTGCTTGATCTTGCCTACAAGCTGTTTTTGTAAATAAAGTTTTATTGGAACACAACCACATTCATTTGTTAACATACCACCAGTGACACCTTTTGTGCTGTAATGATAGGGAAGGTTTGACAGAGATTGTGTGGCCCACAAAGTCTAAAATATTTGCCATCTGGTCCTTTACATAAGAAATTTGCCAGTCCCTGATTGGCAGTGATTTGAAGAAAATACGTTAGGTTTATTTGTTTCTCATAAAATATAAGGTTCAATGTTATTTAGGAATTGAATCTAAACATCTTTAAAAGTTTCAACAATAGAAGTGGGAATTATGGTTTTTTGAAAGTGGAAAATTGAAGGCTATGTAATTTTTTCAAAATTTGATGTTTTATGGATTTTTTCCTCTCTGTGTTAGTTAAAATTCTCTTTGTCACTTATTTTCATGACAGGTTATCTTGCTAATAAGTTAAAGCCTTTAATGATGGGAATGATTTCAATAATATTCCCTTCTTTACTTTCATTTGGTTGCCAAATAAACACAAATTAAGAACTAGACTTAGTTGATCAGAAGTTGATTCTGCAGCTTTCAGCCATGACATTTCCTGCTGGTGTGAAATATCTTTAAAGCTTCTGTAGTTACAGATACCCTTTTGAATGGAAAATTAAAGCATATCTAACCACTAAATCTAAGAACATACTGTTAAACCCAGTCTACAAAGTAATTGGTGAGCTCACACAGAATATTAGTCAAGGCCTTTCCTGCCCTGTCAGGTTCCCAGGCTTACAAAGTGTGGCACCCACTGGCCTTCCATTATTCCTCTTTCCATAGTATAACACTGTGCCTTGAGAGCAGCACTCCCACATCAGGAGTACCGGGCTCCGATTACTTCTCGGGCAGGCCTCGCACATATCGCTTAATCTCTCAGGTCTCACTTTTTCATCTGTAAAAAGGAATCAAAACATCACCACCTCAGAGGGTGAACACAAAGAATTTAGAAGCGTGACATGTTCCTAGTGTTATCCTCCAAGTGGAATGTCGGAAGCTAGGAAGGGTCTTTGTGAAATAATAAAATAATCTTACTTTTTGAAAAAAAAATAATTTTCACATTTCCATAAGAATCGTAATGAATGCCTCAGAATACTCTTAGAGAAATGAGTCAAATACAGCACCTCCTCTTTTTCTGATGGCAAAATATCTTTCTTCATCTCTGTATGTCTCTTTCATTTCTTCAGACTTTAGGACCTAAGAAACTCACATGTGGAGTTTAATTCTTATGTGCACTGTTTTTACTTAGGTAACACCTGGCATGTTTTCCCCCGAGTTCACAAAAGAGGTGGATTCTCTGACAGAAATGGGAAGTCTAGCAAGTCAAAACATTGCCTCAAAAGCTTGGTGGAGGTTATTCTGTTGTCAGACAGATTGCATGTTTTCACCTGCAGCATCTCTCCAAAAACGTGCAGGGCAATGCATTTAACTCTAGTTTTGAATAATGAAAGTAAAATGGGATAGCAGCTCGGCCAAACAGATGAAAAGAACAGCTCCTGCAGGATCTACAGTGAGCCAGGTTTTGTTTTGTTTTATTTTTAAGGTTTTACTCACCTGGTATAACACATAATATTTTTATTGTGAAAACAGAAAGGCAAGTGTTAAAAGAGCCCAAGCATGGCACCTATAGAGAATGAAAAATGTGGAACATAACAAGTCATCCTGTCAGGACCTGCACAGAACTACACCTTTAAGCATCATTCAAAGGCCAGCCTCTCAATGGGTTTTACTTCCCCAAAGAATAGTTTTGATCTTCTACTATAAATTCTGCAGGAAACATCAGGACCTTAAGACTGTGGCATAACTGTAATAAAAACCAAAATTTAAATATGCAATGATAAAGCTCCTAGCTAGGAAAATGAAGAGTAGAATGAAAAACTAATTTCAAGGATCAATTTTGAAGGAAACACCAAAAATGTTTTTAAAGACATACTTCCTGCAGCTTTTGTCTTTCCTTTTATATTACAGCAAATTTCTTTTCTCACAGTGGGATTTCAAATTAATTTATAATTATACACACTTGCAGGGGATGAGAGAGAAATGACCTAATTATAGACCAAATGGATACCCTCTGGCTATCCTGCAATTAGAGCTACCAGGGTAATAGATAGGCTTTATCCTGCCTTGAGTGGATTCAGTGGCTGACCTGGCAGTGAGCACTGACAGTGGTTCGCAGAGTCCACAGCATAATGTCAAAATCTGCTTAAATTATTTGGAAGCAAAAATAAACAAATCAAAGTAAAATTCCAAGTGATTGTAGAACTCAAACTTCCTTTTCTCTGAGAAGATATATAAACACCAACTGTGACCATCAAGGGAGAAAAAATAAGCAGAAGGTTTTAATGCTGTCTCTCTATTTAACTAGATTCTAATTAGTTACAATTAAGCTGCCAGAGAATAACAGCTACAGTGACACTGAAGACGAAAATGCCCAGTTCTAACATAATTCCCACCGTTTCTTTAGATTTCTCTTTTTTTGTCATTGAGATTTAGTTGGAAATGATAGGGGAAGCTAAAGGTCTTAACAGGTATCTAACAGGGTCACTGAAGCAGCAAATTCCTTTTTAGTAATTCTTTGGCCTTACTTTTCTCTCTGTATACTCTACAGCAAGAGAATAATTACTTTCATAATGTGTACTCAATTCTTTCCCTTCCTTCCAGCCAAGAGGGCATTTCCCTGCCTGTTCTTTCTGTACCAACCTCAAACAGGGTACTTAACCTGAAATTTTAAAAGGGCCACATTCTTTGTCTAGTTAACGAAAATATTCTGGCTAATATGGAGCTCCTACGACTCATGTGAAACAATTAGAAAATGATATAAATGACATGTGATTGAGTTGGAGGAGAAAAAGAAGCAATACATTACTTTTTATGAGTTGGGAAAAATCAGAACAGAGCAGAGTATTGTCTTGGTGTGTACAACGGTCACAGTGAGTGAATCAGTGATGTTAGGGGAGTATGGCCCAAGATATGTTTGCTGAGATGGATTGCAATGATGTGTGGTTGCTAACTGCAGAAGGCAATATCTGCAGCTCAAGTAATTGATTATTTAGTGCCCTTTTCTGTGTTTTCTTCTATGTTCAATGGAATTATCTAAAGTTACTGTATAATTAATATTTAAGTGATAAATATATTTATAGCATCATGAACACATTTATTGTGGTTTCATTAAACAAAACTATATCACACTGTCTTAAAGAGATTATAGGTATCTTAGTAAGAACTAGTGGTTAAATAATAATTTGTTCAGATCTTCCAGTCCATCATATAGTATCATTTCTCTTTGAATAGAAACAAATACTTTCAAATTTTTACCCAAATCTTATGACTTGAAATTTTTTTGCCACCAGACCTGCATTATAAGAGATTCTGAAAGGAGCACTAAATATGGAACGGAAAAACTGTTACCAGCCACTACAAAATACACTTAGGTACACAGGCCAGTGGTACTATGATGCAACCACAAAAACAAGTCTGCATAATAACCAGCTAACAACATGATGACAGATCATATCTGCACATATCAAGACTAACCTTGGATGTAAATGTGCTAGATGCCCTAAATAAAAGACATAGAATGGTAAGCTGAATAAAGAAGCAAGACCCAATTGTATGCTGTCTTCAAGAGACCCATCTCATGTGCAATGATATCCACAGACTCAACATAAAGGGATGGAGAAAAATCTACTAAGCAAACAGTGAATAGAAAAACAAAAACAGGGTTTGCAATCCTAATTTCAGACAAAATGGACTTTAAACCAACAAAGACGAAAAACAAGATAAAGAAGGGCATTATATAATGGTAAAGGGTTCAATTCAACAAGAAGACCTAACTATCTTAAATATATATGCACCCAACAAAGGAGCACCCAGATTCACAAAGCAAGTTCTTGAGACTTCGATACCCCACTGGCAGTATTAGACAGATTATTGAAGCAGAAAATTAATGAGGATATACAGGACCTGAACTCAGCACTTGAACAAATAGATCTAATAGGCCTCTACAGAATTCTCCACCCCAAAACAATAACGTATGCATTCTTCTCATTGCCACATGGCACACACTCCAAAACTGACCACATAATCAGACATAAAACAATACTCAGCAAGTTCCAAAAAACCAAAATTATACCAACCACACTATTGAACCACAGTGCAATAAGAATAGAAATCAACACTAAGAAAACCACTCAAAACCACACAATCACTCAAAAAAATAAAATAAAATAAAACTTCAGGCCAATATCTTTGATGAACATAGGCCAAGCTTTATTCCTGAGATGCAAGACTGGTTCAACATATGTAAATGAATAAGTGTGACTCATCACATAAACAGAACTAATAACAAAATGACATGATTATCTCAATAGATGCAGAAAAGGCATTTGGTAAAATTTAACATCCATTCATGTTAAAACCCCCCCAATAAACTAGACATCAAAGGAACATATTTCAAAATAATAAGAACCATATATGACATACCACAGCCAACATTACTGAATGGGCAAAAGCTGAAAGTATTCCCCTTGAAAACCTGCACAAGATAAAAATGCCCTCTCTCACCACTCTAATTCAACATAATATTGGAAGTCCTAGTCAGAGCAATCAGTCAATAGAAAGAAATAAAAGGCATCAAAATAGTAACAGAGGAAGTCAAACCATCCGTTTGCAAATTACATAATTCTATATCTAGAAAACCTCATAGGCTCTGCTTTCAATGTATAGCCTGGATTCAACCAGTTCTCATTGCCTTCTCTGCAGTACCCTACTCCAAATCATCACCATCTCCTCATTTGCTCATATGCTCATTTGGAAGGGGCGTATTCCAAAATCACATTATCTGCCTTTTTCTTGGGAAAAAAAAATCACATTCAAACCTCCTATGTGTTAAAATCACATTCTACAAAGTCCTGTGTGATTTGGCCTCTGTTGTCCCTTTGGCCTTTTCTCCCATTCCTCATGCACATGGAGCTCGCTTCTGCCCCAGGGCCATATGAGCACTTTTGTTCTTTCTTTCATAGGATCATTAAGTATTCTGCTCAAATGTCCCTTCTTCAGGCTCCTCTGGGTCACATTCTGTAGACCTTGCAGCATCTCCCCTACTTATAACCTACCCACGAAAGACACAAGCCAAGGCTGGTATGTTTATGTCCATACTTAGATTATCAGTCTATTACTTATTTCTTTATTTCATTAATGGTTTGTTAAATAAAAGACAAGCTTTTCATTTAATTTGTTAGGACAGCAAGCTAATTATATTTGATGAACAATATTAGATTGTTATGTCATAGGTACACCTAAAGTAACAATAATGTGATTAAAAACAAAATACAAAAGAATCCATAAAGTACTGGCTGGAGGTGGGTGAAAATGTAATAGTTTTCCTGTGGGGCAGACCTTTCCATGCATGGCCAGCTATAAAACTGTAGGGAAAATGTTCATAGTTTGCCAACAACCATAACAAAAAAATCTTATATAAAAAACAGAAGGAGGCCCCCCAAAAAAATTCAGCATGGCAGAAAAAACCAGTACAAACAGTATTAGAAGGAAAATCACAAATTTGAAAAAAAAACAAGCTTCCAGTGAATATGACAGGCAAATGACTAATTCTGATATGTACAAATCAACAATAAAAAAGGAATAACTTAGTGGAAAATTGAGCAAAAAATATAGCATGAATGTTAAAAAAATGAGTAAAATGGACAATAAACTGACATGCAGTTTCAGTAGTAAGGAAAAAAATGCAAACTTTAAAAATCAAGATGGTATGTCCCATCTGTTATATTTTCAAAGTCTGAAATAAATGCTAATAATATATATAGGATGTTGGAAAGCAGGCAAACTTCTTTTTTAAACAGATAAAAGTTTTCTAAAGGGCAAGTTATAGCATTGCGTGCATGCCCTTTAATCCAGCAATTCTACTTGTAAGAATTTCTCCTAGGAGAAAATAACTACAAACCCCAAATGTATGAGTGCATATAGTAGGGTATTTGTCACAGAGTTCAGATAGATAGATAAATTTTTATACATATATTAAGTAATTATAAACAATCTGAAATTTCAATAACAGCAGTTTGGTAAATAGATTACCTTACATTCATACCTAGTACATAGTGAATGGATCTGGATTAGCAAAGAGATTATAAAACAGAATGCCTAACATGATCCCATCCCTATATGAAACTAAAAAATCTCTCAAATGTGTTATATTTGTCATTATATATGACATTATATATGAAACTATATATATGAAAGTATATATATGACATTGTATATATATAACATATATATAACATATATATATCATATAAATAAAAAATATACTGAATTGTGTTCTCCCACCAAACTTATAAGTTGAAACTCTAGTCCCCAGTATCTCTGAATGTGACTATATTTGGAGATGGAGTCTTTAAAGCAAGCTTGTCCAACTCACAACCTGTGGGTTGCACGTGGCCCAGGATGGCTTTGAATGTCGCCCAACACAAATGTGTAAACTTTCTTAAAACATTTTGAGGTTTTTTTGTAGTTTTTTTTTTTTTTTTTAGCTCATCAGCTATTATTAGTGTTAGTGTATTTTATATGGGAGACCCAAGACAATTCTTTCACTATGACCCAAGGAAGCCAAAAGATTGGGCACCCCTGCTTTAAATAGATTATTTAGTTAAATAAGCCTGTTAAAGTGAGCCCTAATTCAATCTGACTGGTGTTCTTATAAATTCTGGCACACAAAACAACACCAGAAACACTCAAGCGCAGAGAAAAGATCACGTGTGGACACAGTGAGAAGGCAGCCGTGTGCAAGCCTGGAAGAGAGGCCTCGGAAGAATACTACAAGAAGTATATTTACTAAGATACAAGAAATGTTGGCAAGGATGTGGAGAAACTGGAACTCTTGTGCATCACTGGTGGGAATGTAAAATGGCCCAGGCACTATGGAAAACGTCTGACATTTCTCCAAAAATTAAAAATAAAATTACCATGTGATCTAGCAAAAGAAAAAAAAAAACAGAAAGAAAGAAAATAAACCTGCTGGATCTTGTTAGCAAGATTCAGACACCTTGATCTTGAACTTTCAGTCTCCAGAATTGTGAGAAAATAAGTTTCCATTGTTTAAGCCACCCAGTGTGGTATATTGTTACGGCAGCCCTAGCAGACCAATACTAAGGAGATGTGTGTGTATGTGTGTATGTATAAATGTGTCTTGAGTTACTTGACTGAGATATATTCTGAGAAATGTGTTGTTAGGTGATGATTTTGTCATTGTGCAAACATCGAGTACAGTTACACAAACCTAGATGTTGTAGCCCACTACACACCTAGACTCTATGGCCTATTGCCCTTAGGCTACAAACCAGGAGAGCAGGTGACTATTTATACCAGCATCACCACAAACACACGAGGAATGTGTTGTGCTACTATTTTCTGATGTCTTGTACATCAGTAGGTGATAGGAATTTTTCAGGTCCATTACAATCTTGTGGGACCTACCATTGTCTATTCAGTCCTTCATTGACTGAAATGCTGTTATATAGCATGAGACTGTATGTTTATTATAGATACACTGCATAATGCTTTTATATCTATTTAAAGAACTGAATAATATAGCCTGCAATGTCAAGAATTGCTTTATCTAGATAGTAATTTTAATTTTAATATATTTGTATAGCTATTTTTAATTATCTTGAGTTTTTGTAGGAACAAAAATAAAGCTATTTTAATGTGCAAAAGAAATTCAGGATTCAATTGATTCTTGTTTCTCTGCTGCAACATCTAGTGTAGTATCTTATGCATAGAAAAGACAATAAAAAGTTGTTGATTAAAACAGTTAAAGACCAGATTGTATTAGTTGACATGTTTTTGTCAAGTGACTCTTAAAAACACAATGAACCTTCATGGAGCGACAGTTCCTCCAGCTTCTTATTAATAAATGCCCAGGTCTGTATTTTCACGGTGATCTCTCTGCCAGCCTATCTAGTTGACATATTTATAGAACTTAATATTTGGCCCTTAAGTATGTTTACGTCTAGTTTTCTTTTGAGCAGTTTCAGTTCTTTACTATTTATAGATTCTATTTTTGGGCTTGGTTGTCACGATTTATCTTTTTTTTCCCTGACACTGCATTTTGGTCAGGCCACGTGTAGGCTTTCTGAAATGGTTAGCCGACCTTTATATTTTTTTTTCCTATGGCCCCTCATCTTATTTTCATCTCTGAAGCTACTATGCCATATTGATAAGTGAGAATGGATGGGGCCCGAGTGTCTGACACAGATAAAGCTATCAAAAATATCCCGCAGGGGCAAGCCCCAGGTCCAAATAGGTCTTGTGAGATCTGTAGCGACACTTCAGAGTTCCTCTCCCAGAACATGCATTTAATCATTGTGCAGATGCGAGCCGTTTTCCCTTTGCCCCTAAACTCTGGATCCTGAGATCACAAATCTGTACCTCCTGCAGGCATGTATCTTTTATTAATGGAAACATCAAAATTCTGGCGCAGCTTTGGCAACTCAGTTTGCAAAGGATTATTAAGCTCTTTTGAGTGCTCCAGAAAAGTAAGATGCATGTCTGGTATCTTAAAAAGTCGTGCAGAGATGGAAACTTAGCCAATTGTATTTTAGATGAAGGCATTCATGTCTTTTGCATGTCGTATTATTAGTAAACGTAGTTAATATAAGCCAAGTAGGTCTATGTGAGGTAGTAAGAGATATTACTAATTCATGGCTCCTGGGTTTTTAGTATCTTCTATCTTAAAAATAAGTCTTGACTGTGGACCTAGAAATTTAACTGCCCCTACCCACCAATTTCCCCTATTTTAAACATTTTTGCATTAGCGTGGTACATTTGACCAAATTGTTAAGCCAATATTGTTGCATTCACTAAAGCTTGTAGTTGGTCTTAGAAACCCTACTGTTTCTGTCATACATCGTACAAGTTTTGACAAATGTATAGTGACATGTATCCACCAGAATGGTATCATATGGATACCATCATAGGCTCACTGCCCTAAAACCTCTTGCACTCAACCTACTCAAGTCTCCCGCTCCATCCACAACCCACTGAACCCCTGGCAAACACTGATCTTTTCTCAATCTCTACAGTTTTGCCTTTTTCAGAATAACATATAGTTGAGTCATACAGTATGTAGCCTTTTCCTACATCCTGTATCTATCAATACTGTATCTTTAGCAATATGCACTTAAGGTTTCTCTATGTCTTCTTGTGACTTGATAGTTCATTTATTTTTATTGTTGAATAATATTCCACTGCCTGGATGTTCCATAGTTTGCTTATCCATTCACGTATTGAATGATATCTTTGTTCCTTCCAAGATTTGTATTTGGCAATCACAAATAAAGATGTTATGAACATGTGTGTGCTGGGTTTTGGGTGGACGTTAGTTTCCAACTCATTTACATAAATACCAAAGAACATAGTTACTGGATCACATGGCAGGAGAATGGTCAGTTTTGCAGCAAACTGCTAAACTGTCTCTCACAGTGCCTGTGTCATTTGCATACCTACCAGCAATGAGTGAGAGTTCCTGCTCTTCCACATCCTTGCTGGTGTGTGGTTGTTGCAGGGTTCCAGATTTTTGCCATTCTAGTAGGTGTGTAGTGGAATGCCATTGGTGAATTAATTTTCATTTCCCTACAGACATCACAGCGGACATTATTATGTGCTTATCTGCCATCTGTAGATCTTCTTTGATGACATATCTCTTTGAATCTTTCGTCCATTTTTAAATTGGGCTTTTTTCTTATTGTTGAACTTTAACAGTTCTTTATATATTTTTGGATACTGGTTGTCTTTTATCAGACGCGAGTTTTGCAAACTTTTCCTCTCAGTATGTGGCTTGTCTTTTCAGTCTTAAAAATCTGTTCTTTGTCATTCCATTAAATTAATTCATGCATAGAATAGAAAAACAGAAAATTCAGATTAAATGAAGAGTATAATTAATATTAAACTAAATTCTACTAGAGAAAGCCATTGATAATAATTTGATATATTATCTAATATATTTGTATATATATAGATATACAAACACGTATGTACATTGTGGGCAGAATAATGGCCCACCCAAGATGTCTGCATTCGAGTCCCCTCAATTTATAAATATGTTATGTTACTTGCCAAGAAGGAATTCAGGTTTCAGGAGAAATTAAGGTTGCTATCAGCTGACTTTGAGATGGGGAGATTTCCCCAGATGATCTGGTGGGCCTTATATAATCACAAGGGTCTTTGTAAGTAAAAGAGTGAGGCAGAAGAATCAGGGTCAGAGAGAGTTGGTGAGATTGTGCTGCCGGCTTTGAAGATGAGGGAAGGGAACTCAAGCCAAAGCCTGAGAATAGCCTCTAGAAGTTGTAAAAGACAAAGGAATGGATTCCTCCCTAGAATCTCCAGAAGGAATGTAGTCCTACTAATCCTTTCAATTTAGAAATGAGACATTTTAGATTTATGATCTCTGGAACTGTAAGGTAATAAATTTGTGTTTCTTTTCTCCTGTTTTTTTTTTTTTTTTCTTTTTTTGAGACAGGGTCTTGCTCTGCTGCCCAGGCTGGACTGCAGTGGCATGACCATGGCTCACTGCAGCTTCAACCTCCCTGGCTCAAGAGATCCACCTGAGGATCTACCCAAGCACCTGGGACTATAGGCACACACTAACATGCCCAGCTAATCTTTGTATTTTTTATAGAGATGGGGTCTTGCTATGCTGGCTGGGCTGGTAATGTGCTTCTAGGCTCAAGCAATCCTCCTGCCTTGGTCTCACAAAGCACTGGGATTATAGGCATAAGCTACCACACAGGGCCTAAATTTGTATTTGTTTAAGCCAATAAATTTGTGTTCATTTGTTATAGTAGCAATAGGAAACTAATGCATATATGTCTATATGTAAATATAGACATAAATATACATTTATAAAAATGAAATACTGAGTATAATATTTTATGATCTGCTTTTTGAGTTAATATAACATGATCCTCTATCCATGTCAATTCAATACATCTGTATATTATTATTTTTAGAGCTGATGTACAAAACCATGCAAAGGGATCCATTTTCTAAATTATTTGGGTTTTTTTTCTCCCTCACACAAAAGGAATAACTGGAAAAAATGGTATCAATTGAATAACTAATACAAGCCAGACATTTTATGTGTATTATCTCACTAACATGTTACAGTAATTCTATAATGCAGGTTTTTCTAACATTTAAAAGATGCAACCCACAAAGCTGGTACTTAATCTATTCTGCCTGATCCCCAAACGTATAATGTCTCCAGGACCCCTTGTTGCATAAATGGGTACAAGTATATTGCAAAACACCTGAGCTTTGTGTTGAGCTAATGATGTAGGAGGAAAATTTCCACTTCAATGCTATTCCTTGAGTTATTACTGTAATTACTAAGAACTACTTTTAATGAACGAACGCATAGAATGAAAATACTTATTTGTAAGATGTGGTGGTTTTAAAAAAAAATCCCCCAATGCTTTGATAATCCTTAATTCTCCTTCCCCTTGAGTGTTGACTGGATGTAGTGACTCACTTCTAAGGAAGAGAATGTGGTGGAAGTAATGGTGAATGACTCCCAAAACTGGGTTATAAAAGGCATTGTATCTCCCTCCATGCTTACTCTCCTGGCTCACTCACTTTGGGGAGAAGTCAACTAACCAAGTCATGAGAACACCACGTCAAGCAGCCATGTAGAGAGATTCACCTGGCAAAGAACTGAGGCCTCCTGCTGACAGCCGTGGGAGTGAGCCATTCTAGAAGCAGATCCTCCAGTCCTAGTTGAGCCTTCAGATGACTGCAGTTCTGGTCAGCATTTTGACCGAAACCTCATGAGAGAAGCCCAGCCAGATCACTTAGTAAAGCTGCTCCCAAATTCATAACTTACAGAAACCATGTAAGATAATAAATGTCCATGATTATGTATGTTTCTGGTTTCAGAATAATTTGTTTCCCTTTAATAGATAACTACTACCTAAGGAGAGATGTTGTATCAGAAAAGTTCTTACAACTCCAATATTCTGTGATAGTATGAAATATAGAAAAAGGGGAAAGATTGAAAAAACACACCCAAAGAAACAAGATCTGCAACACATTGAAGCATGGGAAGATATTAATGAAAATAGAAAACTTGGGTTCAAATTTAAATGATATAAAAAGGTCTTAAGAAGTAGTACCATTGATGCTCTAGGTAAAAGATTGTTATTTTTAGGATATAACATTTAAAAATTTTTAAGAATAATTTCCCTTGCAGGCTCTGTTGGTGCTTAGGTTATCTAGGGAATTCATTCATCCATTCAGTTTCCCAAGCCAGGAAGCTGGGGCTCGGGCAGACTATGCCTTCCAACTTGCCCTCTTTTGCTAACTGGACACCAAGTGCTGTTGATTTCAGAGCTCAATTATTTTTAAAATCTGCCTCCTTGTCTCCTCATGTCTGCCACTGCTTTATTTCCAACACTCATCACTTACAGCTTAGACTTCACACCACTTTAATGTGTTCTCTGTAGTGACGTCAGAGTAATCTTTCTAGAATGCAAATCTAATCTTGTCACTCTTCTTCAGGATAAAGTTCAAACTCATTAACTTGACATAAAGATTCCCTGTGATTTGGTTTCAGACCCCCTCCTAAATTGTATTTCCTGATCCTCTCCCACATTCTCTTTTGTGCCATCAGACATAACAAGCCAGCGACTCTCTTCTTGCAATGTCCTTTCACACCTCTTTATCTCCCAACCGTGCAAACCCCAGCTCTGCTCTTTCTTGTGTGCCTGTGAGTTCATGCCTCACCTTCTCTAAGTCTCAGTACTCTCATCTATAAAATAAGGATAAATATAGGATATGATCGATACGATTGCTTTGACAATTATGAGATAATACATGTAAAATACGTGGATGGGTGTCTGAAATACGGAGAATGCTTCATCAGTGTTTATTCTCTCCATGTGCTCTTCCCTCTGCCTCCCCTCCCACATTGTTTGCATGACTAACTCCTCCTCTCTTGCAAGAATCAATGAAGATGTTAACTCCTTGGGAAGCTTTCATTCCACCCCTAGGTTGATCTTAATGCTTCCTTTTTGTGTTTCTACACACACAATGCCATTGTACTGATCCAACTTTTTGTTTCATTGTTGCTTTGTCAAGCTCAATCTCTCTCTTTTAATGTAGTTCTTATTGTATGTTCAGTCCCTAGCATTTACGTGGCCCATTAGTATATTGAGAGAATGTTTTTTATGTGAATGAATGCATTCAGAATAACCAAATAAAACTGGAGACGGCCTATACCTGTGGCTTAATTTAATTGTACTTTTATATTCTCAAAGTAGATGAGAATCACTGAATGCTCAACAGAATTAAACAAAATATGATTCACTAATTCTTCTCTTCTTTTGTGACTTTACCTGGTGTTTAAATGAAAATTAGGCTGAGGCAGGAAGATCACTTGAGGCCAGGAATTCGACAATAGCCTGGGCAATATAGCAAGACTCTGTCTACAAAAATTTAAAAATTGGCTGGGTGTGGTGGTGCACAACTGCAATCCCAGCTACTTCGGAAGCTGAAGCAGAAGGACTGCTTGAGCCCAGGAGTCCAGGCTGCAGTGAGCTATGATCGCACTGCTGCACCCCAGGCTGGGTGGCAGAACAAGACCCTGTCAAAAACAACTCTAATACTGCTTGGCTAAAATCAGAATTGCCCCCATTTCATTCATTCTGAGATGAACTCTTTTTTTTTTTCCCACATTATACTATCTCTGAACTGAGAATACATCTTATAGTTGATGGAATTTTATCATCTCTATTGGCCAAATTTATATTACATAGTAATTGTCACTGTGAAAGTACAAATGTGATTGTTATTCCTGATGGCCAGCTGGAAAATTGAAACCTCCTAGTAATCTGGTTAATATACCATTTAAAGACGATTGTAAATATGTGATTCCTGATTGTTCACTATGTACTTTTGTTGATTTTTTTTGATAAGATTAAGAAAGCACCAGCTTCAAAGCTTGGTGAATGGGTTTGTAACTTCTAACTGATTTAGACAGAGGGCATTAGTGAGTACTAAAAGCATTGAGTAATATGTTTATGAAGGAATGGAGCATTGACAAGGTCTTAGAGCATCTCTCAATAGATAGTTATTAATTTATATTAATTAAATAACTAATTAATATAAAGAGATTAATAATTTAATTAATTAATCAAGAGATTAAGATTATCAATATCAGTAGTGGAACAAACTAATATTAGTTGCCTGCTCATGTTATGCAATTAGGCATATACAACATCACCTATATAACATTCTGCCAAAAATCTTTAACCTAAATATAGCCAAGAGAAACCTTCAAACCAACCCACAATGTGAGACATTCTACAAAAAGACAGGCCTGGACTTCCTGATAAAATCAATGGCATATACACACATGCACACACACACACACACACACACAAAATGAGAAACTTTCCCAGGTGAGAAAAGACTCAGAGATATAATAACCAACTTGATTGGAACTTGGATTGGGGAACAGAAAGCTACCAAAAACCATTCGGGGACGATTGGGGAAGCTTTAATATGGATTTCATGTACTACTGGTTTAATGTAAATATTCTTAGGAAGCATAATGGTGTTGTGGTTATGTTGGATAATATTCTCATCATAACGGATGCATACTAAAATATTTGGGAATGATGTGCCATGGTGTCTAGTGTATTTTCAAACGGTTCATCAAACTTTAGGTGGAAAGAGAAAGGTAAAGCAACTGTGCAATATATGCAACATACTGAGGTTGATGGGTATTCATTGTATCATTCCCTTAACTTTCCTGTAGGATTGCTAATTTTCAACATGAAAAGCTGGGGAAAAGTAATATTATACATGTAGAACACACACACAGAGATACATGCATACAGACTTGAATGCTGTTGGGAGCTTGAGAGAAAATCTTGTAGACAGTGGTGGAACACTCTTGTGTCACCAAAGCTGTTCATGGTAGTGAGGCTTGGCATTGTATGTAGAATCACAGACAACCACTCCTTTTTTTTTTTTTTTTTTTTGATACGGAGTCACCCATCCACATATTTTACATATATTATCTTATAATTGTCAAAACAAACCTATCGATTATGTTGCCCAGGCTGGAGTGCAATGGTGCGATCTTGGCTCACTGCAATCTCCGACTCCCTGGTTCAAGCGATTCTCCTGCCTCAGCCTCCCAAGTAGCTGGGACTACAGGCACGTGCCACCACGCCCAGCTAATTTTTGTATTTTAGTAGAGACAGGGTTTCACCATGTTGGCCAGGATGGTCCTGATCTCCTGGCCTCCATCCACCCACCTCGGCCTCCCAAAGTGCTGGGATTACAAGTATTAGCCACCATGCCTGGCCGACAGCAACTCTTAATCAGAGTAGGAGGTGAAAAAATTTTAGAAATACTTTTTTACGAAGGGTTTTGAAGTTATATACCCATTCACCAATTTATTTTGTTTCTATTTTCATTTTTATATAAAAAGTGTTATATGATAAAAAAATCTAATCCTAAAAGAGCTTTTAATGAAATAAAATATAAATAGAATAAAATAAAATATAAAGGGATGAGAGAGCATTTTCAATAGTTTAATTGGAAAAGGTTCCTTCTTAGTAATGCATAAAATAATGGTATATCTTGTAGTGACAGCAGCTTAGATTGAATAAAATTTAGTCAAATATCTGCAATATACAATTCTTCTTGTGTTTGTGTACAGAGTAGTGAACTCATGAGTGTCATATAACAACAGAGAATAATATTATTTTGCAGAATGAATTGGTGGTGATAGTGTTAATAATACCATTAACCATGTAAACTGACAAATTGTTATGAAATTATATGCCAGTGAATATCCATGTGCATTGGAAATTGTGGTCTTTCTTATTGTGAATGAGGCAAAATAATTAGCAAAACAAAAAAGAAGAAAAAACTATAATAGCAACTAGCCCACAATTTCTTGTGTTTAACATTTTATTACAAACATTTAACACATGCACGTTAGCAGAAAAAATAGAGCAGTTTATCCACAAGTACTTCATCTAACTTTGATAATTACTAATATTAGTCTAATGTCCATATCTTTTGAAATGGTCAAAGAAAGGGACCTATTTATAGACAGAGTGTACTATTAGCAGACTTCCTGAAGTTTCTTCTGGATCTAAGATTTTTAAATTTGCTGCCTTGGTGAACATTGAATGTATACGTATGTATATATATATATTCATTCACATATGAATGCATGCATACATACAGAGAGTACTGCGTATATATATATGTATCCATTCACATATGTATGCATGCATACATACATAAAGATATAGATGGAGATGCATGTTTATAAACACATACATACCTATGTGTGTATATATGTATGTTTGCATTTGTATTCTGTGGGCCAATTTTATGGTGAGGAAGTGAAGAGTAGAGATGATGATTTGCTTCAGGGGATTCAGGGAGCTACATTAGATGTAAGATTATGACTATTCTAAGCGCTTTTGTTCTTTAATTTCCTAAAATCACAGCCAGGGAAGATAATTCTATTTTTAACACTTTGAGGACCTTCCAGACTGTTTTCCAGAATGGCTGTCCCCATTTACATTCCCCCCAGCAGTGAACAAGGGATCCCTTTTCTCCAAGTGCTGGCCAACCCCTGCTGCCTTTTGTCTTTTTGAGAATAGCTATCCTAATAGGCATAATGTGATATCTTACCATGGGTTTGATTGGCATTTCCCTGATGATTAGTGACATTAGCACCTTTTCATATACCTGTGGGCCACTTGCAAGTCTATCTCTATTCAGGGCCTTAGCCTACTTTTAAAACCTGGGTTTGGGGTTTTGCTATTGAATTGTTCGAGTTTCTTATATTATATTTTGGATATTAGCTTCTTATCAGATATATGATTTGCAAATATTTTGTCCTATTCAGTGTGACACAGAAATTTCATTACTGTGTATATATTCAAAAAAACTGAAACTAGTATCTTGATGAGATATCTGAACTCATGTTTATTACAGCACTATTTACAATAGCCAAGATATCAAGATAACCTAGGAGCCCATCGGCAGATGATTGGATACAGAAAATGTGGCAGACATATACAATGGGATGTTATCAGCCTTAAAAAAGAAGGAAATCCTGCCATTTGTGACAACATGAGTGAACCTGGAGGACATTACAGTAAGTGAAATAAGCCAGGCACAGAAAGATAAATACTATAAGGTCCACACATATTATATGTGGAATCTAGAAATGTCAAAGTCATAAAAGCGCAGAGTAGAATGGTGGTTGTCATGTGGGGGAGACGTTAGTAAAAGGTCACAAAAAGTCAGTTACATGGGATGAATAAGTTTGGAGATCTAGTGTATAGCATGACAACTGTAGTTAACAATAATGTATTGTATACTTAAAATTTGGCAAAAGAGTTGTTCTTAAATGTTCTCACCGTATGCACACTATGTGAGGTGACAGATATGTTTATTAACTTAATTGTGGTAATCATTTCACAGTGTACACATAAATCCAAACGTCACACTGTCTTCCTTAAGTATATGCAATTTTTACTTCTCAATTATACCTCAGTAAAACTGGCAAAAAAAAAAAAGCAACAAAGTTAATTCAGACAAAATCTCACAGTAAAAAACGAAATTATTTAAATGAATGCACATAAAAAATGGAAACTGCTTTCCAGATACAGTTTGAATATCTGAAATAAGTATAAGTTATGATTCTTTGCTTGAAAATTTAAAATTCTGAATAAACCCATCATACAGTTGAAGAAATTTTACTCTGAATTGATTTACCAGGTGTCACCTGCTGTTTCCACTCCTAATTCTTATCATATTTTCTTCTTATCTTCTGATTCCAACTGCAGATTTTCTATAAATTTAATTCTGGTTATCTGGATTTTTATTCTTGGCATATACACGTATGTACCATGCAGAGCTAAAACCTTGCAACTGGAATGTGTATTCCCTGCAATATATATAAACCTTACTATCTATCTATCTATCCCTCTATCTTCAAGTCTGCCCATGTACCATGCTCTATTCGGCTAGTATGCATTCTTCCATCTCTAAGGAATTATTGATTTGGATGTAGCTGGGCTACTCCAATGTGAGTCAGTTTGAAAATGTTATTTTTATTCAGATTAAAGAATTTGGGATTCAACAAGTCAATAGCACATGGAGGATGTCAAGCTGTTTCAGTTCCTAAGTAGTGTTTGCAGATACCCTGGGGTGTGGGATAAAATGTGTATAGATTATTCAGGTTTGACTGCACGGCATTCTATTTTAATTCCATTTTACGTTAATAGCTATGCAGAATGTGTAAGGGAAGCAAGTCAATGGAACTACAAGGGATGCATTGAATCATTGATTTTGAACACTGCAGTCATAGTACTTTGCAAGAAATAAAATATTGATTAAAACAAACTAAAGCGATTTTTCTCTACTTTCTTTATTTAAAGGTATTTTATTTAACATTTGGATTTTACTAGTTAGTAGTGGTATGCAATAAATATGAGGACTATTTGAGACATTTAAAGATCATCCAATGACCATCAGTAAGAACCTAAGAGATTTACTATTATTTCAAAATTGACTTTTTCTAAAAGTTCAGCTTTCTATTGATGGGTTTTACCGAAATAATTTTCCTATTGATAGTTATTTGGCTCTGATCCTTGGCAGAGGGTGGAATTCTGTTAAGATTACATTAAAAACAATTTTTAAAAACTGTCACATAGAATCACTTCTAAATGGCAATTTTTTGACAGTTTCATAATATAACGAAAGCGACTAGTCATTAACAGTGTTCACATAACAGAGATACACATCTCTAAAGTACACAGCTTTAAAATTAAATGGAAATGTTGAGAATAAGCAGACGCTACCAAAATAATTCCAAGTATTTTAGAGAAGTTGAACAAAGGTTAAGGCCCCCAAATCATTTCAGAAATGATAGTTTCCTCTTGGCCCAATTAGGGAACCTGAATGTGGTTATGTTGTTGCGGTTCTCAGCACCCTAATTGCACATAAAATCTCTTTCCAAATCATAACACATGTGCTATTTCTAAGTCTCTTTCCATTATAAACAAAAGGCGAATTATTAAAATGTGGTGAGATTTCATGCAGAATTGGCAGTCAACTTAGAGGGCAATAATTTAACACTTGCGCCGCGAAATTAAAATTTACCTCCACTCATTGTAGTTCCACTGACCGGCAGCAGGCAGTTGTATTTTTATTTTACTTTATTTTTATGAGAGCAGAGAGATTTAATTACTTCAGTTTAAACAGAATGGCCTACCATTGCCCGTTGACAGGGCTCTAGTGCAGGCAAATTATGGCAGATAATGTTACGGGTCCAAAGAGCTTCCTGAGGTACACCTAGTCTCTGCTCTGAGCTGAGCTACAGAGAGGGCCTCCGGGTCTCCTGACAAATACTCATCCTCTAGCTAAAAAGGCAGGCACTCTGAGAACCAGATTTGCGCTTAAATCTGCAGCCTCTGTAGACTCTTCTCTTCTCTATTGTAAATTACTGCTTTTGATGGAAGACAAGGTTTTGTGCCTTTTCTTTGTTTATACAGAGTAATAATAAGGCTAAAATGTAATTTCCTCTAAAATGAGAAATATGAACAGCTAAATTTACTTTTTTTTGTTATAGGAGATAAATCATAGCTTATCTTTATTTAGGGTAGGAATGGTGAAACTCCTCCCCTGCCCCTAAACAAACAGTTATAGTGGTACATTTTAAATATTCCCTTTTCCCCAGTGGCTGTCCCTGGAGCAGTCAAGACTGTCATGGTCCCAGCTAAACAATGAGTCCAGATTTCATTGCTGAACACAATTCAGATTACTATGTCTCAGTAGAAAAATATGGAAAGAATTACAATGACCACAAGCATTTTCTATAAAACCTCACATTTTAAAAAAACTTTTAAAGTGTAAAAGCTAAATATCTTTACACATTTACAACTTAAATGCCCAATACTGTTATGAAAAAGTAGAGATGAGGAACACAGTTTCCTTCTATTTGAAGCAATTGATGTTTCATTGCTGTGTAACTATTCGGTTGTTCAAAAGATACCTCCAAGACCAGCTTCATGGACTGTGCCTTGTACAGTCACTCGGGACCCCACACATGGTCCCTGCACTTGGTTTGATGCTGTGCTTTCACTGTCTTGGAATTCTTTTAATTTTTGGACAAGGAGCCCTTCATTTTCATTTTGCACTGGGGCCTGTCCTGGGTATCCCTAATTGTATATAAGCTGGTGCTGTGGTTCATAGGCTTACATTTTCTCTTCTCCTTCCTCCAAGTGTGTTGTATGGTTCTTGTCTGGGTTATGGGGTTTAGCCTATTTTTACCTTTCTGCACTGCTTCTTATGTTCCATTTTCACCATGTTTAGATTAGGGCAGACATGAACTTCCTGTGTCTCAGCGCCGGTCATGAATCAGGCTGGGAGCTGGGACCACAGGGCTGTCAGGGGAGCTGCCTGGATCCAGCTTTAAAATAACAAGTGCTTGACAGCTTCGTTTACATAACTGCAAAATTGTGGCTATATTCTACAATGCAGTTACATGTGACATAATAACTAGGGACTTAATTTATTTAGACTTTTCCCTTGCAATATAATTTCCAATAAATACATCTCCCAAGGGCAGGAAGACATGGCATTTCATAGTGCTCATATTTTCCTCCCTGAATTTGGACCTGCTTTTTTTTTTTTTTCTTGAGAGTTAACAAAATGAACGTTACACCTCGTAATTTTACATTTACCCTCCTTGCCACAGCCTATGTGCAGGGCTTTTCAGAATAAATGGAGTGCTCATAGAGCGCAGTTAGAACACGCTTCATTTCATTTTTAAAGTTTTCTTTCTTTTTTTTTCTAATAATCTTTTCCTAAGTATCCAAAGCAGCATTAATAATCTGCTAGAATACAATAGAAATCAGAAATGTTCTTTAAGGCACTACAACAATGTACAGAAAATTAAGTTTACTTGGTATACGCATTTTTAAAGTTATTTTTAAAATTTAAGGTTTTGGTTGACATGTCCAAATGAAAAAAGAGGAAGGTGAAAGTAAATAGTGGAAAACATCCCCTTCCCTCCAGAGGAAAGAACAGTCATTGTCTTGTTATTATTTAATATTTATCTAAGGGAAGAGACATCTAGGGCCAAGCACAATGGATGAAATTGTGCCAAAGATGAATACAATCTTTGCCTCGAGGTGCTTTCTGCTTAGGCCTGGGTCAAGAGTGCGGCCAAGGGAAGGAAGTGAGCTGAAGAATCTAGAATTCCGCTGGGTGCTGAGTGCCAAGCCACCTGCGAGTTTGGAACAATGGCTTTGGCTGGGAAGTATTGGAGAAATTCTTCTGAAAGGTTGGAAAGCTGATGGTAGGACTTGAAGGCCAGCAGTTGTGATGTGTGTGCACTTATGATCAGTATACAAGGGTGAAGTGGTTGTTAATGTTGTACAAGTGCTGATTATTTAGGTAAGACGTTCTTCGGACATTGAGAAAGAGATTCTGTGGATGACCACGAAGATCTTCAGCAGAAACCTCACCAGGGCTGGCTTTGGTGAACCATGCTGTGGCTCCCAGTGTGGTGGGTGGTGCAGCACATCAGTGAATATGATAAGGGTCAACATTTCTCTACAAAAGGGAACTCTGAGAAATCACCTTCTTCCCAAATCATAACCTTGAGGATTTTATAGGAAATAAGCTGTATTAGGCTGAATTTGCCTTTTCTTCTCTCTGCATTCACAACTGCTTAAAATACATAATGGATAAACATTTTGATGGTAGGGAGAGAAATAAATACATATACATATAAATGGGCAGCTTCTTTCATGTGTATTTTATTTTTATTGGAAATCTTAATAATCAATCTGCATAAGAGTTCTTATGATGCTAAACAATATAGTAAGAAAATGGTATAAAAGAGAAAATTTTTGGAACTTTTTTTATGGATGATTGTCCATGAGAGAAAATCAAAAAGTAATGTAGGAAGAGCAATCAGTTCAACACCAAGGGTTGGATACTTGGCAATTCTCAATACATTCTTAAAGAATCATTCATTTTAAGTGAGAATTGCTTCTTTTTTCCTTCTAGTTCTTAAAGCAGCTGCTCGTCCTGTTGTGGGTATACTATTCAGCAAGAAGTAACAGACACCATCTTCTCGCTACTTAATGGGTCTACATCTTTTAAAGGTTCTAATTTTCCTCTCTGATTTTTTTTCTTGCACAATGTATAGTAACAGCATATACAGTTTCTGAGTGCATGAAAAATAGTCAAAAAAGATACAGGTAGAACAGAGAACCCAGAAATAATCCCTGTTGTAATTGCAAATGTTTTTCAATGAGGGTGCCAAGACCATTCAATGAAGCAAGGATAGTCATTTCAGCAAATGGTACTGAGAAAACTGGATATCAAAGTCCAAAGAATAAAGTTGCACTGTTACCATACATTATATATAAAATTTAGCTCAAAACAGGTAACAAATCTAAACCTAAAACTATAAAACTCTTAGAAGAAGACATAGAAGAAAATCTTTACAACATTGGATTTGGTAATCATTTCTTTGTTACGGCAACAAAAGTACATGTAACAACAACAACAAAATAGATATACTGATGTATTAGTCTGTTTTCACACTGCTGATAAAGACATACCCAAGACTGGGAAGAAAAAGAGGTTTAATTGGACTTACAGTTCCACACGGCTGGGGAGACCTCAGAATCATGGTGGGAGGCAAAAGGCACTTCTTACATGATAATGGCAAGAGAAAAATGTGGAGGAAGCAAAAGCAGAAACCTTTGATAAACCCATCAGCTCTCATGAAACTTATTCACTATCATGAGAATAGCATGGGAAAGACTGTCCCCATGATTCAATTACCTCCCCTTGAATCCCTCCCACAGCACACAGGAATTCTGGGAGATACAATTCAAGTTAAGATTTGGGTAGGGACACAGCCAAACCATATCAACCGAACTTAATGAAAATTTAAAATTTTGTGTATCAGAGGTCACTATCAAGAGGATGAAAAGACAATCCACAGAATGGAAGATAATATTTGCAAATCATGTATATGGTAAGATATGAATATCCAGCATATATGAAGAACTTCTACAACTCAACAGCAACAATAAAACAAATAACTCAATTGAAAATATGGGCAAACTATCTGAATACATGTTTCTCCAAAGAAGATATAAAAATGGTCAGGTACAGTGGCTTGCACCTGTAATCCCAGCTACTCAGGAAACTGAGGTGGAAGGATCACCTGAGGGAAGGATTTTGAGAAAGTCTTGGGCAATATAGGGAGACCTCTCATCTCTAAAAAGAATAAAAAATTAAAAAACAAAAATAAAAAAAGAAGATATAAAAATGGCCAATACGTACATGAAAATGTATTCAATATCACTAGCCACAAGTGAAATGCTAATAAAAGTCACAATGATACAACTCTTGACATCTATAAGGATGGCTACATTAAAAAAAATTGGAAATAAAACATGTTGGTGGGGATGTGGGGAAATTAAAACACTTGTATATTGATGTTGGGAATGTAAAATATTTCAGACACTGTAAAAAACAATATGGCACTTCTTCAACATGTTAAACATAGAAATACTAGAGGGTCCAGCAATTCCACTATTAGTCATATGTCCCAAATATTGGAAAGCAGGGATTCAAACAGATACTTAAACATTAGTGTTTACAGCAGCATTATTCACAACAGCTGAAAGGTGGAAACAACCCAGATGTCTATCCACAGATGACAAAAGTACATAAACTTACAATAGAATGTTATTCAGCCTTAAAAAGAAATGAAATGCTGACATATATTATCACATGGATGAACCTTGGAGACATTATACTAAGTGACATAAGCCAGACACAAAACGACAAATATTGTGTGATTTCAGTTATATAATGTACCTAGAAGAGGCAAATTCATAGAAACAAAGCAAAGTGGTGGTTGCCAGGGGCTGAGGGAGAGGAGAGAATGAACTCTTGTTTAACGGGTACAAAATTTCAGTTTGAGATGATGAGAAAGTTCTGGAGATGGATGAATGCCACTGGATTGGATAATTTAAAAGGTATCAAAAAGATTTTCTAAAACGTAAAAAAGGATACACAGGACATTTTTTGGAGACGTTTGTTTTTTCTTGCTTTGGCAGCTCATGCTTATCGATTCACTTTTTATTGTTGTGAGTTGGGGGTTGGAGCTGCATATTGACCATGAGACTAGGCTACCTGCTGTAACCATATTGACTGTATTGACTCACTTAACAGTCAATAACCTACATTAAAAATAAAGTAGGTCCAGTTAAATAATTAATTTGCACACTTAAACATAGACTGCAGATTTTGACTACAATTTTAGAATCAATTAAGTCTGTCTCCTAAAACTTTGTATTCTGCTACTATTATCTCCCTATCACAATTGTCAAAACAATTAGATCCTTGACAACACTGTAGGTAGGCATCAAGCTAGAGAAGACGTGCATATATGAAACGAGTTGATTCTAGGTATGTGCATGTCATATCTCCGCAAGGTGACAGTGACAGTCCTGAGGGGGCAGGTGGCAGCACTCTGGATCCTTCACAAAGCTCATCACAGTGACACATTCCTCATGCATTCATTCCCCCACCCTTTACTGAATAATGTTTCTGTTTGAGGTGTTGGATGCAGCGTACAAAACCAAAAATGAAACATTAACACCAAAGCCAAAACAACATCCCTTACTTTACTGGCAGAGACAAACAATTACAGTCCTATTGATCCTTGAGTAGGGACAAATCTGAACGGGAGAGACTTGTTCAATCTAGAATATTTGGGTAGTAGTTTTCTTGGGGGATATACTTCCCAGCTGGCTCCCAAAAGATGTGTGAAAGGAGCCAGACAAGGGAGGGCAATGAAATGAAGCCATAGAAAGTCATGGTTCTCCGGGCCCATGGAAAAAGCCAGCCTAAGAGCTAGAAGTACACACCTTGCCTCCACATTCCTGCTTTCCACCATACCCATGTTTCATCAAACATCTCTTTTGAATAGCCTGATGAAACACAGCTACCGAGCACACATTCCATACAAGAGCTGTTGCAAAATTTACCTTCAAAAGTTGTTAATTAAAATCAACAACAGAGCCTACCCTTCACCCTCTCTCCTCCTCGTTTAATTCCTGCTCTACCTGTGCTTTCTGTGATCTGCAGGGCCACCTGTGACCAAGCGGAGCAAGGAAAGAAGAAGGAAGCAAAGACCAATAATCATGGATGAATCGACAAGTCAGAAAATCCCTGAGTTGTGTGCGATTTGTAATTATAATATTTTCTCCTGGGGCCTTCGTGACCTGGGCTATATTTTTTATTTACTAATTATTTTATCACTACATACTTCCCAAATAACTAAGTTGTCTCCTTCTACAGAGAGGGGAATCTGAATCTTACTGTAAATAAATTAATATTTGCCTGGATCTGAGTGGACAGCTTCATTTAACAACACATGAATATGCTCCTCCCATAATTAAAGGCCTTCAATTATGAATGTTAGGTTTTATGGCATAAATCTCATAGAAAAGTAACTTAAAGCAATTTAAAATATGGATAGGCTCTGATAAAGAGTTTTTTAGAGAGGCTGTGAAGTTTTTATAATTCAGGGTTCCAGGAATATATGTGAAATTTACATGTCATTATTTTGAGGAAGGTATATGTCCTGAAGATAAGTAGAAATGAACTGATGAAGCTGATACACAATATGAATAAAATGAGGACACCATAGTAAACATAGTCCTCGAGCTCCTGGCATAAAATGTCATGTGCCTTTTATTTTTGACTGTTTATTCAATAAATGTTAGCTGAGTACTGTGCTCTGTACAAACATGAATGAGATACACCTTGGATTCATACAGTGTGGGGTAGGGAGAGACACCAATATTGATATATACAGTATAGTATGGGATAACTGAAATGTACAAAGTGCTTACAAGAAGACAAAGTTACTTGGGTAAGTAACCCAAAGGAGACTCCTCCAAGGATATGATATGGAAGCTAAATGATTAGACATTTCTAAGGAAAGAAGATAAGGAAAATACACTGTAGGCAGGAAGAAGTGGATCTCAGTGTCACCATTAAGAAACTAGAGCAGTTTTGCCTTCAGAACACTGATGAGGAGGACAGAGATGATGACTGTGATGTTTACTGATAAATTTCCTTCTTATATGGGCATGCACACCTCAAAGCATTTCACATGTATGACCTTTTAAAAATCCTCACAATACCTCTGTGAAATAGAGACTTGTGACAGTTTTCTATTGCTATATATCCCAAAACGTGGTGGCTCAAAACAACCACCAATTATTTAGTGCCTGATTCTCTGTGGGTTGGCAATTCAAGCTCGAGTTCATTGTGGAGAGGAGGTTTCATCCGGGCCGCCTCATGAGTCCGTGGTCAGCTGCTGTCCAGGTGGGGTGCTGGCTGGTCTACAGTGGCCTCAGCTATATTAGCTTTTTTGGCTCCCTGTGGTGTCTCCTTGCTAACATTCCATCTGAAGCTTTTTCACGTAGTCATTGGCAGTTTTCTAAAAGCAGGAGTGGAAGCACACGAGATCCTTGAGGTCTGGGTTGAGAATTGGCCATGATTTCTCTTGCGTTTCTGTTGCCTACAGCAAGTCACAAGTCACAGGACAGCCCAGATTCAGGAGAGGGGAAGAAGACTGCACCTTGTGATGGAGGAGTTGTGAAGTCACATTACAACAGGACATAGATCCAGGAAGACTATTGTGCTCATTTTCACAAATCATCTTCCATCATACAATTATTACTTCTACTTCATAGATGAGGACACGGAAGCGTAGGCTGAGAGACTGTAAAGTATGTGAGCCAGGACTTATTGTTTGAGCTGCCTGACATCGGAACCTGGGGTCTGCTCTACTGCCTCTCCCTAACAATATTAACAATGCTTTTTCATCGTTCTCTAAGTTGTGCTACATTCAGGGTGAACTCTTCTAACCTGAGATTTTCCCTTCTCATGAATGAAATAATGCCTGCCCTGACATTTTAGGTTGGTATGAGAATAGTTCCAAAGTTTGTGTTTGTGACAGCCGACTAATTGTCCTATCTATCAACTAGAGTAACAAACCACCACCTAGCACTATCGGGTCAAGAAGTTTAAGAGTCCAGTCACGGAGAGATTGTAATGTCCTAGATGTCAATAGGGAAATGTGTTTGCTAGTATACTGAAGATTTATACATTTCAGTGATTGTCAATTTTACCTAAAAAGGAAACAAAATAACTGTAAAAAGATAATAAACTCTGAGGCTATGCAGAATACACTGCAGAAGTGTACTGATGTCTGTAATTTACTTTGGAATAAATTTTAAAAAAGGTATAGGCTAATGAATGGATAGAGGGATGGCTAATGGGTAGATATGTGATAAACCAAATACCATATAATTGTAGAATTCAGATGGCTAAGATTCCCTCTAAAGTTTTTTATGATGGAATCTTGGAGAACAAAAGTTTAAACTCTGGAGTCTTGAAACTAACTTTAAAAGTAGGCTAGTGGTTTGAAACTCCCTAATTGTGTGATCTGGGGAAACTTCCAGAATGTTCTAAAACTTTAGTTCTTCCACTCGAAAACTGGAAGAGATATTGACATCTATCTATAAACCTTGGAATAAATAAACCTGAGAGTTAATTAAACATGAATACATAAAGGGCTCTTCACATTGTCTGGCAGACCTATTGCTAAGCACTTTACATGTAAATGCTCTACAGTGAGTCTTCAGTAAATAGTAACTACCATGACATGATGGAGAACATGCCTGGAGTCCTTTTCAGTTGTAAAAGTTTTCTACAAGAATATCTATAATAAATCTTCCCTGATTCATTCTTCCTAAAAAATAATTATTATATTGAAGGAATAGTCATGCATATTCTTACTGAACTCTTAGTTCTTCGATCATTGATTTTAGAATGAGAAGATAACTTACCTGACCTATACATTATCTGTTGTAAAGAAAGGGTTCACAAGATACAGAATAATTTCAAGTATTAATAATTTAAAAGCAATATTTCTTAGGAGTTATTGTATAGCAAGATGAAAAGATGTTTATCAGAATCTCATTTTAAACCATTTAATAAAAGGCATACAAAGTATCTAAATCCAGATATTATTGGGTTTCATTACCTTTCTGAGGTAATGAAAATTTGCCTTTGGTGATAGCTGAATGTGCCTGTGCATATGTGCACATATAGTAAAAGGCATTAAACAGCACATTTCACATGATAGAATTGTATGATATGTGACTTCTATCTCAATAAAGATGTGACCAAAAAAGTGTTCAACTAAGTGTACAATGTTGTGAACAGTATCTTTCTATCTTTCTTTCTCTTTCTCTTTCTCTCTCTCCCTTTCTTTTCTTTTTTGAAACAGAGTCTCACTTTGTCGCCCTGGCTGGAGTGCAGCCATGCAATCTCAGCTCACTGCAGCCTCGACTTCCCAGGCTCAAGTGATCCTCCTGCCTCAGTCTCCCAAGTACCCGGGACCATATGCATGCACCACCATGCCCAGCCTGACATGTTTCTTCTTAAACATATATTCCTACAAATATAGCATATGTCTGTGAGATTCACATTTAAAAGCGGTATTTTAAAGGAGACAATTTTTTTTCTCTAAGAAAATATATTTTTCTGAGTTTAATCTACTATTTTAATACTTTACTGTTTTGGATTAATTTATAAGATTATTATACATTTCTAAAAGATTTCCTGTGAAATATAACATTTATCTGTACACATTAAAATGGAGATACAGGAATCGGAAATTCCCATCCAGTGAAAAGGGCTTTTTGAAGTGACTGTTTTTAAACTAAAGTCAAATAGGCAACCCCTAAATCATGGTAACTTTAAATATAAAAAACAATTTATAGTATTTAAATGTATGAATCTATTAATTGTGTTGGCTGAAAATATGTTTCTAACTAAAAATTTCAGTTTTTTAAAGCTAAAATTTAGTTTTATTGCTTTTTCATATCATACCTCGAAAGTATTTATTTTAACAAGCATTTATTTTAATAAAGATAAACAAAGAAATCCTGAGAAGGGAGAAAGCCCAGAGCTAAGATAAAATAAAATGTGGTTAAATTATTAAAATATTCTACAATAAAGTAGCTGCAACTGCAAGGAGGAAGGGGAAAAGGGAAATTTCTGCAAAATTCATCAGTATTAAGTGAGTCTACAAATATCACAGGATCAGTACCCCAGACAGTCAGTTTGACCTCCCGTCTTTCCCCTGGTGAATCTTTTCCAAGTTTTTCTGAGTGATGTCAAAGCAAAGTTTTCCCAAACTTCCTGGAAATTTTACAAGCAATTCACCAGAGATACAAAAAATATCTGGGGCCTTAGCCAACAGCATTCCTCTATGAATACTGACTCTTGATTTGCTTTTATTTTTCTTAATTGGGGTTGAGCAATTTTAGAGATTTACGGTTAAGGAGACAAGTGAATTATGAAACTTAACAAATTAAAATGTGAAAATGTTCATCATTTCTAGCTCCACTCTGGACATGAATTTTTTTTCTTATGTAGTAAGAGGCCAGATTTTTCACACAAGCATCTGTTTAATTAACTGTAGTGTATAATAAATTCTCAGGTTAAATCTTACTGGAATTTGTTAAGCGAGTGTTTTGCTCCAATAGGTTAATGAGCAAACCATTATTAATGTTGCTTCCGAAAAAAAGGGCACGTTTCCTAAACTGAGAGGAAAGAAGGCAAAAGAAAAACTCAAACCTTCTTTTTTTCCAAAATTCATTTCTTTTTATCATCAACATTGTATTCATTGGTTGTTCTTTTTGTGTCCTCTAATTCCGTTATCTGGACATGTCTCAGTGTGAGTACCAAATAGGAGATCAACTAAGCATTTGCTGCACCTCAGACAAAATCTCATTCTGGGTTATTAGACAGTGTCTGATGCTGCCGACTTCTCGCCAGCTTAGCAAGCACAACCTCCGAGAGAGGCTTTTTTTGGGGAAAGATCGCTCAGGAAAAATGCGTGTGCTTCTTGACGAGCCATTCTAGGTTGGGTGTCCCTGAAAGTATATGGGGGTGGTGTCCCTTCAAGCACGAGGAAAGGGCAGGTCCTGCTGTTATCCTTGACCCTCCGACAAAATAGTCAGACGCTGTTTGTAAAAGAGCCAAGTAATTAAAAGTATCCCAGGGTTATGGTGAAATAGGGCAAGTAAAATACGCTCCTGGATACCAGCTCTCTTTCAGGACCAGCTCTTTTGTATTTCCTCTCTATTTTGTTTTCTCCTTTATTTCAATTTTTCATGGCACAGTTTCCTCTCTCCCACATTGTTCTTCTTCGCCTGTCAGTTGGTAAAATGATAAGTACCCTTATTACTGCTCGTCTAGCTTGAGGTCTATCTGGAGCTATTTGCTTCTAACCCCCAAGTTACCCTCCAACTCCTAGCTTGATTTGTTTCTCTTAATTTCAAAACAGATTATTAACCATTAAATGTATTATGAGAGGATACAGAAATAGATAAGAGTTACACAGGAAAACGGTGGAATACTTTCCAGCATTTCACAAGCATTTTTCTTTAGGATGGTGTTTCTAACAGAAAGAAACTTGGGGTGTGCTCCTTGGCTGTCTCTACGTTGACCATACATCTCATTTAACCCCAAACAGGCGGAGTGGATGCCTGTTGTCCTGGCTTAATTATTAGTGGCATGTTTTTCACTCTCAAAAGTGCTCTGAATTAGAGGTTAGACTACTTTATCATCCCACCTGTCTCTCATTGGACTGTTGAGTAACTGCTCAGTAAATAGATATATTAGTTTTGCTTTTGTTTAGAGAGTTCACAAAGCCGTTCTCTGGGTCTTCACCCTTATTTCTGTTCTTAAATTACTATGAGTACTGTCAGACTTTGGAATGGAAACAATTTGTTACTGTCCAGAGATTCCCCATATCTCTGAATGGTATTAGGAAGCAAATGAATGCATGGGCTTTCAATCAGGTAGGAGGGTTGGAATCTGTTGTGCCATTCACAAGGTTGTGTGACCTCGGGCAAATCATTTACCCTCTCTGAGCTTAAGTTTCCTAATCTGTAATTCACACATAATAGTAATTTCTGCCCTGGATTGTCATGAGGATTAAATAATAGATGATTATAGGTGTATGCTTATGTTAATCCACATATCCATCACCCATACAGATATTTCATTCATTATTCCTTATTTAAGCACAATGCCTGATACTACAACAGGAGTGGTTTGAAATTATAAGACTGTGTTATTTTCCTTAGACAAAATGTTGCATTTAAATACTGCAGGGGCAGTTAATTAATTTCCTCCAGATTGGGTTCATTCCAAGGCTGTTCTTCAGGGTTGCAACCTGGCTGCAGTAGTTTAAGGCATCATGTCCACACCCAACAACATCCAGAGGCAGAAGAACGTGTGCCTCTTTCCTGTGTCTTTGAAAGGGAACTTCATGCAGAAGTCCCTCACCTCATCTCTCCCTTTTCCTTGGTCTGAATTACATCACATGCCAATGCACTTGTTCATTATTGCCAAAGAAAGAAGGGGAATGAGATCTTCAGGGTAAGTTGGCCAACAAAGCTTCCCGCGTGGAGAAAATGGGTTGTCTGATTAAATCAGGGATCTGTGTGCTCGCAGGAGAGCGTGCGCGTGTCCTGGGTAGACGAAGTGTGGGCAGCTGGATATCCAAATTCCAGCCAAGAATGTGACATCAGATTGCTTCGTGAATTCGAGAAAGCTCCATGCCTTTCTACTGTCCTGTGTATAAAATGTGACGTTGGCTTCTTAATAGTATGAGGTCTCTTCTACCTTTAATGTTCTGTTTGGTTTGGTTTTCTCAAAACCATTACAGTTCATGGACACCCTTCCATCTTTTAGAAAGTACTTTTAAGATAATGATGAACTCATGAAAGGCACTAGAATAAGAGTTACAAGATTTTTGTTCAAACCCAGATTCACTGCTTAGTAATTCTATGACTGTCATTCATTAAAGAAAAAGCTTTTTATAAACTATAAAGAATAATATAAATCCAAATGATCGCTAGAGCCCATTTGACAAAATGCTGGGGTTAAAAAAAATTTCTTTTTTAAAAGTTCAGGGTCCCCTTAGAAGGTTAGTTGGTTTGGGGATGTAGAACCCTCAGGATTTTACCTTGAACTTGTTCTCACGTCTGATCCTTGTTTCTTCTCAGGAGGGGATTATCTACAAAAAGGAAAGTGGGACTTTTGCCTAATGCCCTAGTCCCAACACACTCACTGTGGACCAATTATTTTCACACACTAACAAGTGTAACCCTGGAACATGAGGATGTTGACATGACCTGTATACAGTTCTGAGATTGATAAGTATCAATGACGTCACCTGCTGTTGCCAAATCCCCGATCCTCCCACTGCTCCTTTGTCATTGTCCTTTAGTGCCCAAGTTTAGACACGGCCATTGTGAAGTGACCAAATTGTCACCACATTTCCTTGGAAGGCTTCCTATGGCAAGTGTGAGGGTGTTCTTTGTCCAGTAAAATATCAGTGAAGGAGGCGTGAGGAGTGAGGCTGAGCAGCGCCATGTGATCCCGAATCACCATCCTCATCCTCGGGAGAGACACAAGGCAGAAGGACCACTATGGGGCTGGTGTATGTGTTCAGTAGTCAGCTCTGAGTCCAGGTGTCTTAAGTCCCTGTACCTTGACCCTTGGCTTCTTAGTATGTGTGTGTGGGAGGCGGGGAGTGGCAGTGGTGGGAGTGGAATATGAGAAACAAGTAGATCTCAGCTTCCTTTCAGGGCTAGCATTCTAAAATCTTAAGTTGATTGAAAGACCCACTTCTGCAGAGTTGGTGCAGATGTGGAGACAATTGCACAGGGCAGCATCCCAGCTTTAGACAGCGGGTGACCAAGTGTCAGTTCGTGGAAGGACAGGTGCTGGGAGCTGGGAACTGCCACCCGTGGATGTCACCGTGGAGGAGCACCGTGGGCGAGTGGCAGCTGCTGAGAGCTGCACCAGCTGCAGGGAGGCTGCACTCAGGACCACACACTGAGAGGTGCTGCTGGTGCCACCCTGGGGGTCCTAGAACTGGGGCTTTCACAGAGGGCAGCAGCTTGAGCTCTTGCTAGGGAGTTTCATGACTTCAAGATTTTCAATCTTTAATATCTGTTGTCTTTGTGGACAAAGTGCCTAGATTTTTTTTTTTGTTTTAATGCTTCGTCTTTCTTCAGATTTTGAATTCCTAATACTATTTTCATAAAATCATAGTGTTCTACTTTTTTTTTTTTTTTTTGCTATTCTGGTGGGGGAGGGTCTTGAGAAGTGAACCTTGTTAAAAAATTAAACCACATGTATTTATTCAGGAAGCTCCCTGAGAAGGTCAACAAGTTGCAGTCAGCTCTCAGCTGTCACTTTCTTTGTTAACATCGAAGTACTGTGCTTTTTATCCTCTTTCCCAACTTCTGGTCATTTTTCTGCTCATTAGCTACTTGAGCCTGGGGTGGGCAAGAAATAAGATGGAATTTTAAACCTGTCAAATTGATGTCTGGTTAATAGCCAAGTGGAGGTTCAATGGGCGGAGAAGGGAAAATGAATTCTATATTTGGAAGAAATAGTAGCTGTGGCAGAAAAATTAGTCTTGACTTACTTTTCTTTTCCTGATATTAGTGATTGACCATGACACAACCTCCCATATCTGTTATGGTGGAATCTGATTTTTCAAAATATAGAGTCAAAGATACCAGAGCTGCAAGAGTTTTCTTCTATCAACCAGACCTCTTGGTTTATAGATGAGGAGATGAAGATCTGACACATCAACAGATCTACTTTCAGCCATTAGAATGGTCACCATTTATTGAATGCTAGGAGGATTGAGGTCAGTGTTTAAGCCCTAATTTCCCTGGCTCTGACAGCATTTCCACCATGCTATCTTGATCTGCCAAGGGTCACAGTGCTTGTGACAAACCAGGACCCAATTACTAAAGACAACCTAAAGCAAATTTGTTGTTAAGCCTTTCATAAGTTATAATTTCCTTAGGAGTACGAAGAGTATTTTTAATCTCTGTATTTCCAGGACCAAACATAGTTTCTGATATGAAGTACATTCTCATGAAATATTTGGTCATTTAAATGCATATTTTATGTCTTCCTCGGTTAAAGATTGTAAAATCATTTATTAAGATTGCATAATTATATGCACCCAAATTTAGAAATATTCCTATAGTTAGGATTGATTTGATCATCCTTTTGGATGAGATTATTTTGTTACTATGCATGAGGCTATGTGTCCTTGGCTCTCCCTGGCTTATTGTCTTAGCACCAAGGCTACTGAAAGCAGTTCTTTCCCTCCCAGAAGCAGACCCACAGTAAACATTATAAATACAATTTTTCCTTTATTTTACTTCTATATCAATATCAAAAAGTATGTAATTGTTGAACATATAAACTGCTTATAACCCTAACACCAAGTTTTTCTTTGGAATTATGTTATCATCATGATTTTATTGTTTAACTGGTATTTCAATGCCATGATACAATAAACTTAATTATTCTACATCATTTCACATGGCCCTGTAAGAGGATCAGAGTGGGTAGGAACTGCACAGGCTCTGGAGTTAAAATGCACCTGGCTTCAGAGTTTTGCTCTGCCACATGCAAGTTGTGCAGCCTGAAAGAGGCCTCAGTTTTCTCATCTGTAAAAGTGGAGGTTATAATCAGCCTTGTCCCAAGACAAAAATATATAGTTATTTTAAAGACTAGATATATAATCACCATGAAGTCCCTGAAACATACATGAAGCACACTACCTAGTACAGGGCAAACACCTAATAATTGATGAGTAATTGGTGCTCAATAAATGCTCTTTCTCTACTCTCACCTTCCCGGCTTTCCCAGACTTCTTAGAGGGGAACAATTTGGCTTCAGTAGAACTTACAAGATAAAATATCATCTTCTTTCTTTCCTTTTCTTTCTCTGCCTCTATGCAGGTGGATGCGTGATCGCTCTCCTGATAGGGATATTAGGAAAGAAGGGACTGGGAAACACATTTTCCATGAAGTCCTCTGTCTAGTTGAGCACAGCAGTCTATTCTAACTGGGCCAGGTGAAAATGCAGCCCAGCTTCTGGGATTTTTGCTTTTTTTGTTGGACCCTAGAGGGAAGACATGAGTTTTACGTCTGTTACTGGTTGTGGTAACATTCGGCTGGGAAGTTCATGTCCCTGGAAGACACAGGCCTTTTGGCTCCATCACAACAGTGCTTCCTAGGGATGCGCAGTCTCACCCTGGAGGCCGCAGTTGCAATGTTGGGTGTCACAAATGTGAGAGTGAAAGCAGCTGATAGAAGACACGGAATGCAGAAACTCGAGGCCTTATAGCCCCAAACACACTCAAGTTGCATGACAAAAAAAAAAAAAAGAGAGAGAGAGAGATAGTTGAATGTAATGATGACGCAATATGCTAACTTCTCAGTGCTTGGCAGCGGCCCCCTCACCAGCTGGGCTACACCAGACATAGAAGACACCAGACACTGGCTTAGGCTTCCACAAAGAACAAGTCACAACGACACCCCCTCTGGCATCTCCCCCAAAGCCTGACTGGCTTTTAATGGGGATCGCCTGGGGTTTCAGTTGAATGTAGTCAGAGTGTTGAACATCTAATCTGCCTTTGAGAAAGAGTATCCTGCATGTCGAAGGGAAGGAAGTGAAAATAAAGCTGCTTGAATCTAAATAAAAGGGCTTGCATAGCAGGGGTTTTCAGTGGGTTCCCAGCTTTGGAGCATGAAGCAGAAGAGGGAGCTGAGCACTGCCTGGGTAGGGGATTCTAAGAGGCAGGCTCCGCTGCCAGTGATACTACCTTCTGTTGTGTAAATCGCAGCTTCTGCCAAAGGGAACTCCCTAAACAGAGAAACGACCAGAATCGTTCATGAAAAGCCTGGGCAGTTGGAAGTTAGGCCTTCTCTGGAATTGCTCCCTGAATACTGATGGCTCCAACATTTCCAGTGTGCTGTGGTTGGATCAGACATTCTTCTCCAAGCCAAGATTGCTTCCAACAGCTGGAGGAAGAGCCCCTCCTGGCCTCTCCACCTCCTCAGCTTCATTTCTCACTGGAGACCATCCGAAAGGGGAGTTTAAAATTACTGTCTTTTGGGTAAATAGCGTTTACTTTTCCAGACTGAACTGCCAAAGACCTTAAGGAAATTAAAGAAAGAAAAGAAAAAGTGAGTTGCCATATCTGGTAAATAGTGTTTCTCTAATTAGGTGGCTGCATGGTTATTAACTACAGCAGTTATGTATCCTGACGTGTGATTTATTTACCTTGGCACACAGAGTTAAGGTGCTGAGCAACAGAGCCAAATACAGTGATGGAGTGAGGAAAATGAGAGGATGCAAATCCACCACGAGGACTGGGTTCTGTACATCTTACAGAACCGGTTTTCCCAGAGGAGGGAAACAGGAATATTATCTCATTGCAAAACAGTCATTAAACTATAATTGAGTGCTCACAGCTAACAATGTCTAACTTCACTTTCAGTAAAAATCAAAATGAAAATCAATATCCTGACACAAAGCAATAACACAAATTAGAGAGCAATACTAGAAAGGTTTTCTAGGAGGATTTAGAATATGCTCTAGTTGAAAAAAAATATAAGAAAAAAAAAATGATTCTTTGCCATTGCTTGTCCCATTGCTGGAAGGGTGACTTGTGAAACAGGTCTTCTTGGAGATGCACGCGGAAGAGGTGGGATATTCATGAGGCACGAACTTCCATCTTTCCTTTCCTTCTTACTGCAGATTCCAAGTCACCCTCATACACCTGCATTAAAGTAGAGTAACATGGAAGCAGCATTATTCCATCCCACTGACACACACACCCTAATTTCACACCTTTTCAAATGTATACCAAAGAAACATTACCAAAAGCAGTGCTTTAGGCTGGGCATGGTGGTTTATACCTATAATCCCAGCACTTTGAAAAGTTGAGGTGGGAGGATCACTTGAGGACAGGAGTTTGAGACCAGCCTGTACAACACAGCAAGACCCTGCTTCTACAAAAAATGTTTAAAAATAGTTTTTAAGTAAACATTTTCTAAGGATATGTTATATTTAGAGTTATACTTCCCAGATATAGTTGCGGTACAGAAGTGGATTGACATAGCAATTATTATATTACCAACTACAGAGGGTTAGCTAACTTGAGGCTATTATATATACTTAGTGTTTAATACTCCCTGTAGGTTATTTCTTCAGCCATTAATTAAATCATTTAGCAAATATTGGTCAAATGCCTGCCATGTTCCAGGCTCTATGCTAGAGGAAAGGCATTCCATGTCTTACAGAGTCTGCACTGACTAGGGAGGGAGGGGATCATCACAATGTGTGAAAGGACATGGACAAGTTGTGCAGGATGCTGTGGGAGAGCATGGAGGAGGCCTCAGGCAGCAGCAGGAAGGGCCCTCCAGAGACAGTAGCCCTTGTGCTATATCTTGGAGGCTGAGGCAAGGGGAGAGCAGGAGAACACAGCTGTGGCAGCATGAGCAGAGTTTACGGACAGAACATATTACAGATCCAACGTTTTTACTACCTGGGATGGGTAGACATTGCTGCTTTTTGTGTAGGATCCAGTAATGATTAACCTTAAAAACATATTGTGTCTGTTTGGCGATGGATGTCTTATTCAACTTTAAATTATCTAAAGGTCTTGTTAACATGCACATTGTGATTCAGCAGGTCTGGGGTGGGGCCTGAGATCCTGCATTTCTAATAAGCACCCAAGGGATATTGCTAACCTGAGGATAATACTCTGAGTACCAAGGGACCAGATCATCCAAAACACCTCCAGCTAAAATACTTAGGAACTCCAGATGAAATATATATATATATAAAGCTCATCTTATCCTGTGTAGCAGGTGGGGAAAAATCCTTTGCTGATCATTTGTAGCTGTTACCTTGACCTCCTATAGCTTTGAGTTGCAATTTATACACTTGTCAATGTCTTGGATTTCCAAAACAGAGAATAATACAAACATGATCCCAAGTCAATGATAACCATAAAGCCAAAAGCAAACTTCACTTTCTTAAGTTAGGCCAGCCAAGAATCTCACAGATAAAATTCTACTAAAGATGAGCTTACAATGGGAAGGTATTAAAAATATAAATAAACAATATAGCATGAGCAAAAGTCAGCAAACACCAGCTTATACATCCAAGAACTTCAAATAATAACATGATCTGAAGCTATAAAATAAACATGCTTAACATGATTAAAGATATCAGAGAGAGGAGTATGAGAAAGAAACAATATATTATGTAGTTAGATATATTTGAAAAATAACCAAATATAATATTTAAAAATTAAGATAATTTAAATTTAAAAATTGTAGCTAACATAAGATAACAGATTAGACACAGCTGAAGAGAGAATTATTGCAGTGGAAGACAGAGCTAGAGAGGGTAAGAAATTGAGAGTTGCAACTGAATGTTTATATTTTTTGTCTCTGGGAGAAACATTAATTAAGAGAGGCTAAAGGTGCAGAAAAAGAGAGAATATCTGAGGGAGTAGAGTCCCAAAGGAGGATGGAAGGTTGGGATTCAGATACAAGTGGAAGGATTAGCCTGTATCAGAAGAGGAACACCTTCCAGAGGTAAAGAAAGTAAAAGTAAGCATGAATCAGACAGCTTCTAGGCAGAAATAAAGGAAGCTATTACCTAATGACTTCACTTTTTACTGTGAATGAAAAACAATTTATTCTACACATAATATGTGCCAGGTCATTTTGTTAGAGCTTCTCATACATTACCACATCGACTCCTTATGCCTAAAGACAGATGTAAGAATTAGTATTATCTTCATTTTACAAGTGAGAAAACTAAAACCTGGCCAGTTAAGTAAGTTACTTAAGGTTCCACTGCAAGTAAATGAAAATAAAAAGATTCAAATCCAGTCAGTCTACCGTGTGGAAAGAAGTATAAGCAGATTGTATGCTGAGTAGGGGAGAAATGGAAGAAGAGGGCAAGAGAATAGAGAAACCACCAGAAAGGAGCAGCAGAGAGAAGGCCAAACTTGCCCTAAGTAAAAATGGCCCAACTGAGGCTTGAGGACAATGCATTTTCTACAGAATACTTTCTTTAAGAATACCAATAGAAGATTATGTTTGATACAAACTCTTTGTAGAGTGATTAGTAATGCTTTTTAGACATTAAAGTCAGTATAATCTCTTTGTAGTGCAAATTTTCAGTGCACAGTGAAGTTGAAGCATACAACACTACAACACAGCTGACACAGGCTTTTTTTTTCTATCCAAGATAAATTTTTCTCATGGCACAAGGAGATGTCTGCAGGGAACTCATAGATATTCGCACTGGTGTTAGTCTGCCTTCCTGTATAGTCTGTCTATAGTCCCCATGGAACCATGGTTGAGTCTCAAATCATGTGATAAAAATACAATCCACAATTTCACAGTCCTCCCCAATGCTCCCCACCTGCAACTTTCCCTAGAACAACACCAATTTCAACCACGTGGTCACCCTCATGTGATACCAACTTTTTTTCTAACCTGTACACTTTTCTCCATTTTCTGCTGTTACACTGTCCACCTCCAGGCTCCTGCCTGGACTCCAGTGGTGGCCTCCCACTGGTCTCTTGGTTGCTACACTTTCCCACTTAAATGATCAGAACAGCTAGTGTGAACCTTTTTTTTAAAAAAAGACTTATTTTTAAGTGCAGTTTTAGCTTCATAGCAAAATTAAGAGGAAGGTACAGAGATTTCCCACCTATCCCTTCCCACTGCACATGCAGAGCCTCCTGTATTCTCACCATTCCACACCTGAGTGGTACATTTGTTACCATTGATGAACCTACCTTGAGACACCATCTTCATCCAAAGTCCATAGTTTACATTAGGGTTCACTCTTGGTTTTGTACATGATATGGGTTTGTATAAGAATATAATGACATGTGTCCCCTGCTAGTATCTTACCCAGTATTTTTGTTGACTTAAAAAATTCTCTGTGCTCTGCCTATTTTTGCCTCTCTACCTCTTAACCCTGAAGAACTACTGATCTTTTTACTTTCTCTACAATTTTGCCTTTTCCAAAATGTCATATTCTGAAATTGTATCATATGCAGCCTTTTTGAGTTGCCTACTGCCTTAGCAATATGCATTTCAGGTTGCACCATGTCTTTTCACAGCTTGATAGATTATTTCTTCTTACTGTTGAATAATATTTCATTGTTTGGATGTACCACAGTCTATTTATCCATTCATCCACTGAAGCACATCTTGGTTGCTTCCAAGGTTTGGCAATTATGAATAAGGCTGCGATGAACTTCTATTGGCAGGGTTTTGTGCAGACATAAGTTTTCAAGTCATTTGTATAAATATCAAAAAATGCAATTACTAAATTATATGATAAGAGTGTGTTTAGTGTTGCAAGAAACTGCCAGACTGTCTTCCAAGGTACCATTTTGCATTCCCATCAGCAATGAATGAGAGTTGCTCTTGCTCCACATCCTCCACCAGCATTTGGTGTTGTCCGTGTTCCAGATTTTGGCCATTCTAATATGTGTGCAGTGGGATCTCATTGTTCTAATCTGTATTTCTCTAATGACATAAGATTTGTTGCATGTTTTCATGGGCTTATTTGCCATCTGCATACTTTCTTGGGTGACATATCTGTTTTCAGTCGGGTTGTTACTGTAAACTTTCTAGAATATCAACTAGATCATGAAATTTCCCTGCCTGAAAACCCTCCAGTAAATTCACATCACATATAAAATAAAAAGCAACTTTTTCTCTGGTCTATTAACCCATACTCAACCTCTCCCTGCCTAGCCTTTAGCAATGTATTTTTCTCCAGACACATTGGCTTTATTTCTGTTCCTCAAAGCCATCTGCTTGTTCTTGCCCATGGCTGGGACTAGAATGAGGTCCCAAGGGCACAAAATGTAAGGGATCAAGGTGCTTACTCTCAGGGGCTAGCTCTACAATCACACAGTCACGGGGTTCAGTGTTCCTTAAGAGTAGGGTGCCCAGGTGCAAAGTGTAAGGAGGTGCTCACTCTTAAGCTCCTGCAAGTGCAGGGGCGGCCCCGAGAATGAGTGACTTATTAGATTAGTGCAAAAGTAATTGCGGTTTTTACCATTACATTCAATGGCAAAACCACAATTACTTTTGCACCAACTGAATGAATTTAGTTTCCTTGATACATCATATTAACGGTAATCCTGGTTCAGATCCTATCCCTGTGTATTCACTGAAGGGGATCTACTCCTCCTTTCTCATTGCCTTTTTCCCTGTTCATTTTCTTTTGATTGGCTCCTAAATTTTCAGACCTGTATTCGAATGCTAAATGTCATATCCCAGGTCTTCTCAGACAAACTCATACTCTGTGTAGACTCACACAGGCATTCTTTTTTCCCCCATCTCTCCTTCAACAACTATCACCATTTGAAATGATTTTTTTTTCCAAATTTGTTTAGGTTGTTATTGTTCTCCTGACAAAATGTGAGGAAGAAGAAATGGGCTGAACACTGAAGGATTCCGCTCGGGGAATCAAATTGGAATACTGACTTCATGGAAATGATTATTTCCAATCCTGCTGCTGGAGGATGTGATCTTCCAGAACCTGAGCTGGGCTTGGGGACTAAGAGTGCATAAGTGATCATATCAAAATCCGTCCCAGCTGCAGGTGATGTAGAGAATATTGCCTGGATCTGGTCTTGGGTAGCGGGGGATGGGAGGGACTACAAAGGGGCCTGCTTTGAAAACAGCAGGATAAGAGCCAATTTTGGAATATTCATCCTATTCTAGAGAATTTAGTGGGGCCGGGGAGGGGGAGTAGTGGGTATGGGAAGAAATAACCAAGTTAAGGAAACAGATGGCTACAACAATAGAAAAAAAAAAAAAAGAGTGGTTGAATACTTGAGGACCCTCAGAGCAAGGAAGTGATAAATGTAACCTGTGCCTCAGAGGGACATAAGAGACGTAGTAGGCAAAAATCAGCCTGTTGTATTATCTGTGCTGGAGTTCAGGGATTGTGTGAGGGGTCTGTGCATGTGTGTGCATGCCTGTGTGTGTGTATGTCTGTGTGTGTGTGTGTGCATGTGGAACAACTCAAACTATTTTTCCTCAGCTCTCACACCACAAGAACACAGATTTCTGTGACCAAATGTTGAAGGAGTGGTTCCTACACACCAAGCAAGCAACATTTCTGCGGCAGACACCAGCTAGACATCCTCTAATTCAATTCTGAAGCTACCTGCCTGAAGATAGCATCAGATCCCACAGCTTGAGAGCTGGGTCCCACAAGACTACCCCTCCCTCACCCCACCGTCAAAAATTGGGGCCTCTGGATCTTCTGACGGGCTTCAAGTTAGAGCCCCCATGACTCCCTCTTTAGGTTTGATTAATTTGCTACAGTGGCTCAGAGAACTCAGGGAAACACTTACTTACGTTTACCACTTTATTATGAAGGAGATTACAAAGGATGCAGATGAAGAGATGCTTAGGGCAAGATATGGGGGAAGGGCACAGAGCTCACGTGACTTCCTGGGTGTGCTGCCCTCTAGGAACCTCCACGTGTTCAGCTGTCTGGAAGCTGTCCCTAACCGGACCTTTTGGGGTTTTATGGAAGCCTCATTAAGCAGGCATGGCTAATTAAATCATTGGCCATTGGTGATCAACTCAACCTTCAGCCCTTCTCCCCTCCTTTGGCTGGGGAGTGGGGCTGTAAGTCTCAATCCTCTAATCAGCCCTTGTTCTTCCTGGTGATCAGCCCCCATCCTGAAGCTACTTAGAGGCTGCTGGCCATCAGTCAATCATCAGCATACAAAAAGACATCATTTAAGAGGTTCTAAGGATCATAGGAGTTGTATGTATGCAGGAAAGTGGGACTGAAGAACATATATTACACAGTATCACAGTGTGTTTGTATTGCTTCCCCACAATTTTGTTCTAGACAACCTAGAACTATATTAGGACCTTCAAAGAGCCCTAAGTCTTGAAATAATTGTAGTGGGCTGGGCGTGGTGGCTCATGCCTATAATCCCAGCACTCTGGGAGGCTGAGGTGGGCGGATCACGGGGAACCAAAAAAGAGCTCTTATAGCCAAGACAATCCTAAGCAAAAAGAACAAAGCTAGAGGCATCATGCCACCTGACTTCAAACTATACTACAAGGCTACAGTAACCAAAACACCATAGTACTAGTACCAAAACAGATATATAGACCAATGGAACAGAGCGGAAGCCTCAGAAATAACACCACACATCTACAACCATCTGATCTTCGACAAACCTGACAAAAACAAGCAATGGGGAAAGGATTCCCTATTTAATAAATGCTGTTGGGAAAACAGGCTAGCCATATGCAGAAAACTGAAACTGGACCCCTTCCTTACACCTTATGCAAATAAAAATTAACTCAAGGTGGATTAAAGATTTAAATGTAAGACCTAAAACCATAAATACTCTAGAAGAAAACCTAGGCAATACCATTCAGGACACATGGGCAAAGACTTTATGACTAAAACACCAAAAGCAATGGCAACAAAAGCCAAAATTGACAAATGCTGTCTAATTAAACTAAAGAGCTTCTTCACAGCAAAAGAAACGATCATCAGAGTGAACAGGCAACCTACAGAATGGGAGAAGATTTTTGCAATCTATGCATCTGACAAAGGGCTAATATCCAGTATCTACTAAGGGAGGAGACTACCCCTCATATTGTCTTGTGCCCAATTTCTGCCTCCAAAGAAAGAAGTAAAAACTAAAAGGCAGAAATGAAATCCACAAGCAGAGAGCATGGTGCTGCACTCTGGGCCTGGTTAAAGATTGACCCCTGACCTAACCGGTTATGTTATCTATAGAGTCCAGACATTATATGGAAAAGCATTGTGAAAATCCCTGTCCTGTTCTGTTTCGTTCTGATTACCAGTGCAGGCAGCTCCCAGTTGTGTACCCCCTGCTTGCTCAATAGATCACGACCCTCTCACATGGACCCCCTTAGAGTTGTAAGCCCTTAAAAGGGACAGGAATTGCTCACTCAGGGAGCACAGTTGTTGGAGAAGTGAGTCTTGCTGAAGCTCCTGGTCGAATAAAGTACTCCTTCTTTAACTCGGTGTCTGAGGGGTTTGTCTGTGGCTTGTCCTGCTACACTACACAGAATAAATTTACAAGACAAAAACAAACAACCCCATCAAAAAATGGGCAAAGTGTATGAACAGACACTTCTCAAAAGAAGACATTTATGTGGACAACAAACATATGAAAAAAAGTTCCTCATTGTTTGTCGTTAGAGAAATGCTAATCAAAACCACAATGAGATACCATCTCACACTAGTGAGAATGGTGATCATTAAAAAGTCAGGAAACAACAGATGCTGGAGAGGATGTGGAGAAATAGGAATGCTTTTATACTGCTGGTGAGCGTATAAATTAGTTCAACCATTGTGGAAGACAGTGTGGTGATTCCTCAAGGATCTAGAACAAAAATACCATTTGACCTAGCAATCCCATTATTGGGTATATACCCAAAGGATTATAAATCATTCTACTATAAAGACACATGCACTTGTATGTTTACTGAAGCACTGTTCACAATAGCAAAGACTTGAACCCAACCCAAATGCCCATCAATGATAGACTGGATAAAGAAAATGTGGCACATATAGACCATGGAATACTATGCAGCCATAAAAAGGAATGAATTCCTGTCCTTTGCAGGGACATGGATGAAGCTGGAAACCATCATTCTCAGCAAACTAACACAGGAACAGAAAACCAACCACTGCATGTTCTCACTCATAAGTGGGAGTTGAACAATGAGAACACAGGGACATGGGGAGGGGAACATCACACACTGGGGACTGTCAGGGGGTGGGGGGCTAGGGAAGGGATGTATTAGGAAAAATACCTAATGTAGATGATGGGTTGATGGGTGCAACAAACCACCATGACACATGTATACCCGTGCAACAAACCTGCATGTTCTGCACATGCATCCCAGAACTTAAAGTATAATAATAAAAATGACAGCAAAAAAATTGTAGTGTTCCTAACACATGCACCTCAAAAATTAAAATAATACTAAACTATAGAAGTACTCCCCAAATTCATTCATGATATTTCACAGTTAAATTCTTCTTTTGATATAATTGTAAATTCACATGCACTCATAAGAATAACACAGAGAGACCCTGCATGTTCTTTCTCTGGTTTCCTTTGATGATAATACTTTGTGAAACCATAGTACATTATCACAGTCAAGAGATTGATATTAGTACAGTCCATTGATCTTGTTTTGATTTCTCCAGTTTTACTTGTACTCTACTGTGTACGCATATTCAGTTCTATGCAATTTCATCATGTGTGGACTAGTGCATCCACCACCAGAGTGAAGAAACAGAACAATTTATCAGCACCATGATCCCTTGTGTTCCCTTTTTATAATCACACTGTAAGAGGTTCCAGGGATTTGCAGGCTGATCGGGGAACAGGCATGATCACAAGACAGTAGACCACACAAGCTTTAGTAGGTAAATGACTTTATTAGGGAAGTTTGTGCACTGGGCAGCTCCCTCACAGCAAGAGCCTGTCTAGAGGCTAGGTTAGTACTCAGAAGGGGAGGAGGGCAAGGGAACTCCGTGGGAAAAGTGGAATTGCAAAGGGGGCTATGTGTCTAGCTGAAGTCCCGTAGCAGCAAAGAGGGGAGTCTGCAGGTCATAGAACTCTGAAAGGCACAGTGGCTTGGGATCTTTATAACACAGAAGCTTATCTTACCTGTTACTAGCAGACATTGGATGTAGTTTCATGGGGTATGAAAAGCAGGCAGGCTGTAAATGACTCTAAATCTACTTATTTGAATGATGTTTACAACTGCTGAGTGTGTAAAAATTTAAATTTGGTGCTGGCGGACTGTTGTGCTAATGGTTCTCAGCCTATCATGGAGAAATAAACAACCTGGGGTCAATAAACAGAGGCTGCTCTTGGCTCATTTATGTGACACATATGCTCTGCCTTCCTGCCACCATGTCCACTACCTCTTTTCTTGTCAACCATTAATCTCATCTCCATTTCTATTTTTTTATTTCAAGAATGTTATATAAATGGAATCATAGAGCTGGAGTTTCACTGTCACCCAGCCTGGAGTGCAGTGGCACAATCATAGCTTACTGAAGCCTTGAACTCCTGAGCTCAAGCAGTCCTCCTGCTTTGGTCTCTCAAGCAGCTGAGATGACAGGTGTGCACTGCCATGCCCAGCTAATTAATTTTTTTGTTTTATTAGAGATGAAGTCTTGCTTTGTTGCCCAGGCTTATGTGTAACGTTTTAAAATTGACTTTTTCATCCAGCATATCTCTGGAGCTCCATCCAAGTTGTGTGCTATGTTGATAGGGTGTTCCCTTTCATTGTTGAGTAATATTCTATAACAAGAAGGTACCACAGCTTGTTTAACCATTTGTCAATTGAAAAACATCAGGATCAGTTCCAGTTTTTTTAACTATTATGAATAAAACTATTAAGAATATTAATGTAGGCCAGGAGCAGTGGCTATGCCTGTAATCTCAGCACTTTGGGAGGCCGAGGTGGGTGGATCACGAGGTCAGGAGATCAAGACCATCCTGGCTAACATGGTGAAACCCCGTCTTTACTAAAAGTACAAAAAGTTAGCCGGGCATGGTGGCACACACCTGTAGTCCCAGCTACTTCAGAGGCTGAGGCAGGAGAATCACTTGAACCTGGGAGGCAGAGGTTGCAGTGAGCAGAGATCGCACCACTGCACTCAAGCCTGGGTGACAGAGCGAGACGCCGTCTCAAAAAAAAAAAAAAAAAAGAATATTAATGTATAGGATTTTATATAAATACATTTCCATTTATCCAGGATAGCAAGGAATGCAATTGCTAAGTCATAAGGCAATTGTACGTTCAGTTTTTTAAATAAAGAACCTGCCGAACTGTTTTCCCAGGGTAGCACTACCATTTTGCATCCCCACTGCAATGTATGAATGGTTCAGTTTCTCTGCATCCTTGTTAGGATCTGGTGCTGTCACTATTTTTTATTTTAAGCATTTTGATAAATGTGTAATGATGTCTTCTTTTCAAATTATTAATAGGCTTTATTTTTTGAGCAGCTTTAGGTTCATAACTAACTTGAGCAGAATGGACAGAGTTCCAAATATGTTCCTGCAACTGTAAGTACCCAGCCTTCCTCACCATCAATATTCCACAGCAAAGTGATACATTTGCTACACTTGAGGAACCGACATTAACATGTTATTACCATCCAAAGTCCATAGTTCCATTAGGGTTCACTCTTGGTGCTGCACATGCTATGGATTTTGACACATGTACAATGGCATGTCTCCACAATCATAGTACCATACAGAATAATTTCCATGCCATAAAAATCCTCTATGCTATGCCTATTTATCCCTCTCCTTCCTTAACCTTTGGTAACGCTGAGGTTTTTATTTTATTTATAGTTTTGGTTTTTCCAGAATGTCATATAGTTGAAATCACAGCCTTTTCAGATTGGCTTCTTTCATTGAGCAATGTGCATTTAGGGTTTCCCCATGAATTTTGTGACTTGATAGCTCATTTCTTTTCTATTGTTTAATAATATTTCATTGTCTAGATGTATTACGGTTTATTTATTTATTCACCTACCAAAGGACATCCTGGCTGCTTCCAAGTTTAGGCAATTATGAACAAAACCGCTCTAAGCAACTGTGTGCTGCAGGGTTTTGTGTGGACATGAGTTTGCATCTCTTCTGTGTAAATATCAAGGTGCACAGTTTCTGGATTATATGGTAAGAGTGTGCTTAATTTTGTGAGACACTGCTGAACTGTCTTCCAAAGGGCTGTACCACTTTGCATTCCCACCAGCAATGAATATTGACTGTATTTATGAGAAATGCTTTTGCTTCATGTCCTCACCAGCATTTGGTGTTGTCAGTATTCTGGATTGGGGCCATTTTAATGGATGTATAATGGTATCTTATTTGTTGCTGGAATTTGCATTCCTCTGATGACACAAGATGTGGAGTGTCTTTTCATATGCATATTCGCCATCTGTATATCTTCTTTGGTTAGGTGTTTGTTCAGATATTTTGCCAATTTTAAAAATCGAATTGTTCATTTTCTTACTGTTGAGATTTAAGAGTGTTTTGTATATTCTGGATATAGTCCGTTACCAAATATGTCTCTTGTAAACATTTTCTCCCAGTCTGTGTCTGGTATCTTTATCCTCTGGACAGTGTCTTTTGAAGAGCAGAAAATTTTAATCTTAATAAAGTCCGGTTTGTCAACTTTTTTTCATGGAGGTGCCTTTGTTTTGTCTCTAAAAAATATTGCCATACTCATCCTGGCTAACACGTCTCTACTAAAAATATAAAAAATTAGCTGGGTGCGTTGGCATGCATCTGTAATACCAGCTACTTGGGAGACTGAGGCAGGAGAATCACTTTAACATGGGAGGCAGAGGTTGCAGTGAGCCAAGATCATGCCACTGCACTGCAGCCTGGGCGACAGAGAGAGACTCTGTCTGAAAAAAAAAAAAAAAAATCACAGTACTGAAAGTCTCTTAGACTTTCTCTTACATTATATTCAAAGAGCTTTATAGTTTTGTATTGCACATTTAAGCCTGTGATCCATTGTGAGCTAATTTTTGTGAAAGGTATAAGGTCGGTGTCAATGTACTTCTTTTGTTTTATATGGATATCCAGTTCCAGCACCACTTGTTGAAGAGACTGTCTTTGCTACACTCTGTTGTCTTTGCACCTTTGTCAAAGGTTCATTGACTATATTTATGTGGGTCTATTTTTGGGCTCTCTGTTCTGTTCCATTGATCTATTTGTTCTTTTGCCAGTATATACCATCTTCATTCACTACAGTAGCTTTCTAGTAAGTCTAGAAGTCAGATAATGTCAGTCTTCTGACTATTATTCTTCAATATTTAGTTCACGAATCTTGACCTTTTGCCTCTCCATATAAACTTTAGAATCAGTTTGCCAATACCCACAAGATAACTTGCTGGGATTTGGGTTGGGATGGTTCTGAATCTACAAATCAAGTTGGGAAAAACTAACATCTTTATCTCTCCATTTACTTAGCTCTTCTTTGATTTCTTTTATCAGGACTTTTTTGTTTTCCTTATATAGAGCTCCTACGCTTATTTTTATTGTTATTATTTTTTTTTTGAGACAGAGTCTCACTCTGTTGCCCAGGCTGGAGTGCAGTGGCACAATCTCGGCTCACTGCAACTTCCGCCTCCTGAGTTCAAACCATTCTCCTGCCTCAGCCTCCCAAGTAGTTGGGATTAGAAGGTGCCCACCATCACGTCAGTCTATTTTTTGTATTTTTAGTAGAGATGGGGTTTCACCATGATGGTAAGGCTGGTCTTGAACTCCTGACCTCGTGATCTGCCTGCCTCGGCCTCCCAAAGTCCTGGAATTACAGGCGTAAGTCAACGCACCCGGCCTCTTCTATACTTTTTGTTGCATTTAAACCTAAGTATTTCATTTTTTGTGTAGGAGCTATTATAACTGATAATGTGTTTTTAAGCTCAAATTCCACTTATTAACCAGTGGTATATAGGAAAACAATAGGCTTTTTGTCCTGCAACCTTTCATTAACCACTTTTTAGTTCCAGTAGTTTTCTTGTTGTTGTTGTTGTTTTGGTTATTATTCTTTTGCATTTTCTACACAGGCAATCATGCAGCCTGCAAAGACAGTTTTATTTCTTCCTTCTTGTTCAGTACACCTTTTATATCATTTTCTTATCTTACTGCATTAGCTAGGAGTCCAGTACAACGTAGAAAATGAGTGGTGAGGGGACATTCCTATCTTCTGTATTACTGAGAAAGCTTCTAGTTTCTCATCATTCAGATATCAGCTGTAAGATTTTTGTAGATGTTGTTTATCAAGGAGAGGAGGTTTTCCTTTATTCCCAGTTTGATGAGAGTTTTTCATTTATTTCAGCATGTATACATATTGGATTTTGTCAATGCTTTTTCTGCATCTATTGATACAATCATGTGATTTTTCTTCTTTAGCCCGGTGAGGTGACAGATTATGTTAACTGACTTTCAAATGTTCAAACAGCCTTGCATACCTGAGATAAATCACACTTGATTATGCTGTATATTTTTGTTTATTCAATATTGGATAAAATTGGCTAATATTTTGTTGAAGATTTTTGCATCCATGTTCATGAAAGACATTTGTCTGTAGTTTCCTTTTCTGGTAATATTTTTGTCTGAATTTGGCAATACTCATAAAGTGAGTTGGCACATGTTTCTTCTTCTGGGAGAGACTGTGCAAAACCATTGTCGATTCATCTTTAATTCCTCAGTATAGCCATTTTAGCATGAATGTTTCGTTTTTGGAAACTTTTCTTTTCTTTTTTTTTTTTTTCTCTTTTTTTTTTTTTAAATTTATTTATTATTATTATACTTTAAGTTGTAGGGTACATGTGCATAACATGCAGGTTTGTTACATATGTATACTTGTGCCATGTTAGTCTGCTGCACCCATCAATTCATCATTTACATCAGGTATAACTCCCAATGCCATCCCTCCCCCCTCCCCCCTCCCCATGATAGGCCCCGGTGTGTGATGTTCCCCTTCCTGAGTCCAAGTGATCTCGTTGTTCAGTTCCCACCTATGAGTGAGAACATGCAGTGTTTGGTTTTCTGTTCTTGTGATAGTTTGCTAAGAATGATGGTTTCCAGCTGCATCCATGTCCCTACAAAGGACGCAAACTCATCCTTTTTTATGGCTGCATAGTATTCCATGGTGTATATGTGCCACATTTTCTTAATCCAATCTGTCACTGATGGACATTTGGGTTGATTCCAAGTCTTTGCTATTGTGAATAGTGCTGCAATAAACATACGTGTGCATGTGTCTTTATAGCAGCATAATTTATAATCCTTTGGGTATATCCCCAGTAATGGGATGGCTGGGTCATATGGTACATCTAGTTCTAGATCCTTGAGGAATCGCCATACTGTTTTCCATAATGGTTGAACTAGTTTACAATCCCACCAACAGTGTAAAAGTGTTCCTATTTCTCCACATCCTCTCCAGCACCTGTTGTTTCCTGACTTTTTAATGATCGCCATTCTAACTGGTGTGAGATGGTATCTCATTGTGGTTTTGATTTGCATTTCTCTGATGGCCAGTGATGATGAGCATTTTTTCATATGTCTGTTGGCTGTATGAATGTCTTCTTTTGAGAAATGTCTGTTCATATCCTTTGCCCACTTTTTGATGGGGTTGTTTGTTTTTTTCTTGTAAATTTGTTTGAGTTCTTTGTAGGTTCTGGATATTAGCCCTTTGTCAGATGAGTAGATTGCAAAAATTTTCTCCCATTCTGTAGGTTGCCTGTTCACTCTGATGGTAGTTTCTTTTGCTGTGCAGAAGCTCTTTAGTTTAATGAGATCCCATTTGTCAATTTTGGCTTTTGCTGCCGTTGCTTTTGGTGTTTTAGACATGAAGTCTTTGCCCATGCCTATGTCCTGAATGGTACTACCTAGGTTTTCCTCTAGGATTCTTATGGTATTAGGTCTAACATTTAAGTCTCTAATCCATCTTGAATTAATTTTCATATAAGGAGTAAGGAAAGGATCCAGTTTCAGCTTTCTACTTATGGCTAGCCAATTTTCCCAGCACCATTTATTAAATAGGGAATCCTTTCCCCATTTCTTGTTTCTCTCAGGTTTGTCAAAGATCAGATGGCTGTAGATGTGTGGTATTATTTCTGAGGACTCTGTTCTGTTCCATTGGTCTATATCTCTGTTTTGGTACCAGTACCATGCTGTTTTGGTTACTGTAGCCATGTAGTATAGTTTGAAGTCAGGTAGCGTGATGCCTCCAGCTTTGTTCTTTTGACTTAGGATTGTCTTGGAGATGCGGGGTCTTTTTTGGTTCCATATGAACTTTAAAGCAGTTTTTTCCAATTCTGTGAAGAAACTCATTGGTAGCTTGATGGGGATGGCATTGAATCTATAAATTACCTTGGGCAGTATGGCCATTTTCACGATATTGATTCTTCCTATCCATGAGCATGGTATGTTCTTCCATTTGTTTGTGTCCTCTTTTATTTCACTGAGCAGTGGTTTGTAGTTCTCCTTGAAGAGGTCCTTTACATCCCTTGTAAGTTGGATTCCTAGGTATTTTATTCTCTTTGAAGCAATTGTGAATGGAAGTTCATTCATGATTTGGCTCTGTGTTTGTCTGTTATTGGTGTATAAGAATGCTTGTGATTTTTGCACATTAATTTTGTATCCTGAGACTTTGCTGAAGTTGCTTATCAGCTTAAGGAGATTTTGGGCCGAGACAATGGGGTTTTCTAAATATACAATCATGTCATCTGCAAAGAGGGACAATTTGACTTCTTCTTTTCCTAACTGAATGCCCCTGATTTCTTTCTCTTGCCTAATTGCCCTAGCCAGAACTTCCAACACTATGTTGAATAGGAGTGGTGAGAGAGGGCATCCCTGTCTTGTGCCAGTTTTCAAAGGGAATTTTTCCAGTTTTTGCCCATTCAGTATGATATTGGCTGTGGGTTTGTCATAAATAGCTCTTATTATTTTGAGGTACGTTCCATCAATACCGAATTTATTGAGTGTTTTTAGCATGAAGGGCTGTTGAATTTTGTCAAAAGCCTTTTCTGCATCTATTGAGATAATCATGTGGTTCTTGTCTTTGGTTCTGTTTATATGCTGGATTATGTTTATTGATTTGCGAATGTTGAACCAGCCTTGCATCCCAGGGATGAAGCCCACTTGATCATGGTGGATGAGCTTTTTGATGTCCTGCTGGATCCGGTTTGCCAGTATTTTATTGAGGATTTTTGCATCGATGTTCATCAGGGATATTGGTCTAAAATTCTCTTTTTTTGTTGTGTCTCTGCCAGGCTTTGGTATCAGGATGATGTTGGCCTCATAAAATGAGTTAGGGAGGATTCCCTCTTTTTCTATTGATTGGAATAGTTTCAGAAGGAATGGTACCAACTCCTCCTTGTACCTCTGGTAGAATTCAGCTGTGAATCCATCTGGTCCTGGACTTTTTTTGGTTGGTAGGCTATTAATTATTGCCTCAATTTCAGAGCCTACTATTGGTCTATTCAGGGATTCAACTTTTTCCTGGTTTAGTCTTGGAAGAGTGTAAGTGTCCAGGAAATTATCCATTTCTTCTAGGTTTTCCAGTTTATTTGCGTAGAGGTGTTTATAGTATTCTCTGATGGTAGTTTGTATTTCTGTGGGGTCGGTGGTGATATCCCCTTTATCGTTTTTAATTGCGTCGATTTGATTCTTCTCTCTTTTCTTCTTTATTAGTCTTGCTAGTGGTCTGTCAATTTTGTTGATCTTTTCAAAAAACCAACTCCTGGATTCATTGATTTTTTGGAGAGTTTTTTGTGTCTCTATCTCCTTCAGTTCTGCTCTGATCTTAGTTATTTCTTGCCTTCTGCTAGCTTTGGAATGTGTTTGCTCTTGCTTCTCTAGTTCTTTTCATTGCGATGTTAGAGTGTCAATTTTTGATCTTTCCTGCTTTCTCTTGTGGGCATTTAGTGCTATAAATTTCCCTCTGCACACTGCTTTAAATGTGTCCCAGAGATTCTGGTATGTTGTATCTTTGTTCTCATTGGTTTCAAAGAACATCTTTATTTCTGCCTTCATTTCGTTATGTACCCAGTAGTCATTCAGGAGCAGGTTGTTCAGTTTCCATGTAGTTGAGCGGTTTTGATTGAGTTTCTTAGTCCTGAGTTCTAGTTTGATTGCACTGTGGTCTGAGAGACAGTTTGTTATAATTTCTGTTCTTGTACATTTGCTGAGGAGTGCTTTACTTCCAATTATATGGTCAATTTTGGAGTAAGTACGATGTGGTGCTGAGAAGAATGTATATTCTGTTGATTTGGGGTGGAGAGTTCTATAGATGTCTATTAGGTCTGCTTGCTGCAGAGATGAGTTCAATTCCTGGATATCCTTGTTAACTTTCTGTCTCGTTGATCTGTCTAATGTTGACAGTGGAGTGTTGAA